>NW_007580299.1:0-21818 GCF_000690725.1 Stegastes partitus | reverse complement strand
ATTATTGTGAAAAAGTTAAATATTTTCAAAAAGTAAAAATTAATTCGAGACTCATCACAAGTTCAGTTTGATTCATTTACATAGAATTCAAGGTAGAGAATCCCCAACCAAGCATTAAGTGTATAAATTAACATACTTTTCAGAAGTTGGACATTTCTGTGTTGTAAATCTGGTTCTTTAACTGAGGACAACACTTTGAGATACTAGATTTCTGATTTTCATGAGCTATAAGCCATACAAGCCAAACAATTAAAGGGTTTGAAATATTTCCCTTTACATGTAATAAACATATACAATATATGAAAGTTTACCTTTTTGAAATAAATTACAAAAAAACAACTCTTTCACAATGTTCTAATTTTTGCTCTCACATATTTCCAGTGTATTCACTTAGTTTCTGACTGTGAGGTTACCGTACTATGCTTTGCTCTCTTTGTCGCAGGGGATGGAACTGAATCTCACACGGATGCTGGAAACACAGTTTTTTTTACTCCCAGAAGTGTAGCCACTGAGATACGCCCGTCTGGCCGACGCCTCCCACTCAAACACCTGAGGCTGTCAGTAATCCCGACCGCAATCACACTTTCGTTGTTAAACTTAACAACCACCCACGTAGGCGTTACGTGGGAGACTGGAATCTGTGCTGTGGCATTTTCACCCTTTATAATACACAAGCAGCACCGCAGCCAATATGTCACAGTTCACTTGATAGTTTGAAGAAACTGCCACAGTTGCAACATGCAAATATGTCTGATTGGGTTGTTTCTTGAAAGTGTGACCATGTGAGGCTGCGATACTGTTTTCTTAAAGGTGCAATAAACAAAAAGATGTGGAGAAAAAATAATAGTAACAGATGTGTGCTACATGATCTACACGAATACTACATTTACGAATGTGTGTGAGGATTTGTGGGTATTTTATGGTGTTTACTAATGATTTCATAAAATCTACAATCAATTAAACAAATATATTTAACCTCAAGTTCATTAATCTGTGCCCTTATACTGAAAAAAAGCTTTTACATGTAAAAATCTAAAGTACTTGTGATGTTACTTTTGTGGACCGAGCTGCTTCTAGTGTAAAATGTGAAGACTCTTCACTGTCTCTGACTCACAAACATCTGCATGTAGTGTACACACCGTACTGCACTTTACTCAATTCATGGATCAAACTTTTTCAATCTACTTTAATAGAAATTTGTTTTGAAACTGCGGCACAAATTTAATTACGAACCCTCTTTTTATTTTTAACATGTTGTTATCATGTTGGAGTTTAAACCTGCGACCATTTTGTGCGAGTTGAAATTTCAAGCAGTCGCATTCGTGCGTGATGATCATCAAGCTGTATTAGTGTCGCTGCAACCAGCACCTCCTGTGTTAACCACAGTGGGGGAAAGTAGCACTTTTATAACTTGGGTGGTGGTATTCACACTTCAAAATGAGGTCTTCTCTTGAAAAGTGGAGCGCACCTGCATTCGCTGTTTCCTATGAACGGCACATATAGTTAGGCTCCACATTGTAGAAAAAAAATAAAAAATCACTCGGTTTTACCTCGGACAAATCTGACATTAGAACACCCCAGTTTAAGTGTTTTTAAAGTATTTTTCAGTCGCACATCTGTGTGAGCAAACCGCAGCCACCAAAGCCTGCAATGTGTGGCGTTTAGGGAACACTGGTAAATTGTAGCGTCTATCGATAAGCACATATTTATCAGTGGTGTGTTTTACTGTGACCAGGTGAGACCAGTGAGAAAGTTAGTCTGCAGCCCTGCCTACAGTTGTGCAATTCAACCTTTGCTTCCATTTTGTACTGAGCTGCATTATACAAGGAGAGTTTGTCAAAATAAAACAAACTTCAATAAAACGGGCATTTTGTTGTTATGCCAGAAAACTAATCATTAAGTATAATAGTTAAATAATCTCAGCCATAGATTAAATAATAATCATATTCACTATATTCACAGCTGCAACTCTGGCAGCTTCAAACTCACCGACCCTGTTTTTGTCACACACCCTTGTAGATGCATTAGTCACCAATATTGCAACTTCTGATGTGCGCTTAACTTTCACAATGGCACGTAAATGCTGCGATTAGTGAGTGACTTACATAGCCAACGTCTGGCCGGTAACACGTGTAGGCTCCCAGAATGCTGTGCAGCACGTCATGGTAGGGCCCGCCCTGGTGATGAACAAAGAAAGATTAAAAAGAACAGGCCGAAAATACACCCAAGAACACACACACCCTTTCTCTGGCCTTCCTGTGTTACCTTTACTATTCCTTCCACTTCGGTGTAATAATGTATTTAACACACAGGTTAAAGGAGGTGTGTTCACTTATTTGTCAAACAAGAAAAATAATTATTATTCCAGCAGCAACATGTCATTTGTGTGTCTTGTTCAGCTTTTTTTTTTTCTCATTGTTCAGCAGAAGACGGGTTAGTGGAGCTTCTCTCACTGACCTTCTGGAAGATACAGAGTTGGGGGAAGGTTCTCGAGATGTCCAGCTTGATCAGCTCCAGACTCGACTCCCTGTCTGAAGAACCTGCATCTGCAAAACACAGCAACACATTAGGAAACACAAATGTGTGAGGCCATATGCCAAGAATGAAAGTAGTTTCTATTGCAGCTCTACCTTCAGTTTCAGTCTCTGTGGTGGGTGCTGCTGTGGTGTTCCACTTCTCTTTGGCCCGGGCCAGACAGATGCTATACAGCTCTGCAGGGACACAAAACAGCAACAAAGTCAATACGAGACAAAGAGGCGGGGGGAGGCAGAGGCTAAAGACACTGAGCAGAGAACATGATGACTGGACAGAAACCACTTGAGGTGATGAAAGGAGTCCGCGGCAGCAACACTGAAATGATTAAAGGAAACATCTCGCTCCTTTTCAGGAGACATTTATTTCATTGCGGTACACTGAATTTCAAAGCTCTCAGCCTTGACCTTTGTCTGCCCTCTAGTGATGAGATGCTGGATCGGAATAATGAGCTTGGGTGTGATGTGGAGCTCTGCATCGGCGGCGTGCACCCACTACCAGCACATTATTATTAACGGAAGTAAAAAAGGGCAACAGGCTCCTTGCAGGCTGAAGAGGCTCACGGAAAGAAGTAAAGATACACAGAAAGCAACAATTTCATAGATGTGCTAATGAATATGAAGAGTTCATTTGCAAAAACAGATAACTAATTTTCGTAGACTTTCAGAAAACTTTTTTTGTTGTTGTTTGCTTGAGATAATATCAAACTGAAGTTGAGTGGATTTGACTGAGCAGAAATGACACGACAAAAACAGAGATAACTTAAGTTTGATTGATATTATCTCAGGTAGATGACGGAAAAGTGGGTTTTCTGAAGGTTTGTGAAAATGGAGTCATCTATTTTTGCAAATTAACTCATATACTTCTTATATATATACTTCTTATATACTAACAGCAATATTTCAGACTTTTCTAACGTCAGCAGTGTGACTCAGAGGGACTTTTACTGGGGAAGAACAAACAAGACTAACAGTTAGGATTTTGTGTGACTTAGGATCAATTCATAACTTCTTAAAATGCATTTTCTCTGTTATTAACAAATTTCGTAAACTAGATCATTCTGAACAATGATGCTTTTGGAAATACGGATTCCATAATTTGAAGGTTTAAGGTATAAAGTTAGCAGTGACCTCAGGTTTTTAAGCCCTTTATTATTTATTATATGCTTAATTTGCTATTAGCAGTTCCATTCATACTACAAACAGATACTAGAGGATACACATGGTCTTCTACACAACTGGCCCCCAACATTTTACACAGACAAAAAAAAAAAAGACAACAACACAGGGCTTCCTTAAAAATTTCTAAAAGACTGGTTGTGACTTCTTTAATGAATGTAGCAGCTAGCGAGAGATTGGACTGTACAACTGTGTCAGAGTGAATATTGTTGAGCTGCACGAGTTCGTTGCCTTCCTGTTCCAATTACAGCTGACAGACACAGCACAAGACTTCTGGAGAAATTACAGCTTCCCACTATGTTTAGGCACCGTCGATGGAAAACATGGATCTGCGCTGACCTTTAACCCTTAGAGGTCCACCATCACGCTGGCGTGAGAAGGTCATATGATATTGGTGGGAAAAACTAGCGCACGTACGGTGATGCTGTCATCTTCACTCGAATGTGCAGACTTTAAACTGTCTGCCAGTTTTTTGTTTCATGTTGATAGACCACTTAAAACCGGAGATATAATGTCGTAAATGTGCGTGGAAAAAAAAGCGTATGACGTGTGCCACAGACGTCACATTTCTGTCAACATTTTGGTCATTTTTTGTCAATTTACAAAACAAAAAAAGTGAAAGAAAGTCCGTGGAAGTGCAGCTCCTGTGATGCGGCTGTCTGCCTCCTTCTGGACAGAAACTATGTTCAGGAGTGGCATCGATAAAAACAGAAAGAAAGTCACACCTGCTTTGTATATAGTTGCAAATATTTGTATTTTGTTTGATTTTATATCCAATTTACCTTTTCATGTTCATATCTGCAATCTATGGCTACATTTTCAACTATTAAAATGGTTCGTTAAACGTGTTTATGTTTTTCGTTGTAATAAATCCGACATTTTTCAAATTGGATTTTATGTTTTTTGTGTGTTTTTGAGCCTAAAATGTTAATATAGTAGGTTTAAGTGAAAAAATAATGGTCAGATCATACTTGTGATGAAATGAAAGATACTAAACATGTGTACCATAAACATGTTCCTATGTGGTATATGAAGAAAAGACTTAAAGTATGCAAAAACGACCAAAACCTCTAAGGGTGAAACGACACCAAAATACTGTGCTAATAGTAGTCACCTCGCAGTGGTATTAGCTTTAAGAAGATTTAGCAGTATTGTGGTAATTGGCAGTACAGCAGCAGCAATGCTAGTCGTCATTTTAACACCATCAGTATTAGCAAACTTAGCAGAAATGCTAGAAGCAGCATTATCAGCAGTAATAAACCTGCTTCGCATAAAGTGGACCAATACTGTCACTGAACTGCCACTTATGAAACGATGGACTTTGAGGGGGACTGAACGCTGTATTTGTGTGTGTGCAGTGTGTGTCCTGACGCAAAGGACCGTGGCCCCGTTTAAAAGGATGAGTAGCACAATCCAGAGCGGGCCAGCTCAGCAGTCAGCCAGCGAGCGAGCGCTTATCTGCGAGTAGCCCTGAGGGTGCAGAGGAAGCTCAGAGATGTGCAGGCGCGCACACAAGCGTACGGACTTCCGATCTGAAGTCGGTGCTCTTTTAGCAAGAGGATAATGAATCTTCAGTTTGTGTGTGAGTGCCTGCGTGTGTGTGTGTAATCTCCGTGCAGGCTCGGAGAACTCATTGAAATGCTGCTCGTTCCCTTTTGTAGCGGGGGAATCACTGGACCATGCTCTTGCTTAATGGACACACTCTTCCTTCCTCTTGTATCAGTCTCACTGCCACTTATTCAATTACAAACGCTGAGACAAATTGCTACATCCATCTGTGTGTGTGTGTGTCATCTTGTGGGGACACACACCTGTCTACAGCTACTCATGAAGTATTTTAAGTGTGTGGAGTAGTCACATGAGCAGGTTGAAAGTTCCAGGTAGGGTCAGTAATGTTAACAGGTGAAGCTTTTAGTAATAGATCTTCAAATAACTCAGTGACTTATGTGTGTACCGTGTGTGATGTTGAGCTCGTTGCCCACAGCCAGGCTCCACACTTTGCCTCTGACGCTGGGGGGGATGCCCTGCCACCACAGGTCCCTCACTCGTCGGGAGGTACACCTGTTAAAAGGGTGACATGTCAGCTGAATGATGAAAAAACAAGTGGAGCACATCAAAAGGTAACAATACAGCTGCAGCGAACAATCGATTTATTGTCAACTTTTAAGTTAATCCTCACCTTTTGATCATCGATTAACTGGATTGAGAAATTATTTGAAATTTAAAAAAAAACTCTAAATCCTCTGATTCCAGCTGAAATGTGATTATTTTCTGCTTTCTTTCCTCCTCTGTAACAGTAAACTGAATATCTTGGGCTTTGGGATACACTGATGATGATTTTTCACCATTTTCTGCCTTGTTTTTTTAATTTTATTTTTTTACACTAAACAATTTCAATCAAGAAAATAATCAACAGATAAATCCACAAAAAAAATAATCATTAGTTGCAGCTCTACTTGCCATTTGAGTTTCATGGTGGAAACCCATCACTGATCAATCTGGACCACTAGGTGGCAGTCAACACTTCCACTGCACATTGCAGCAGTCAACGATTCCACATTAAATGCAAGAAATGACTTTCCTTCAGAAAAAAAATAATCCTTAAGCCTTCTTGTTTATGTTTACCCCATATTTTACTATTTCCACTCTCTATATTGTCCTTAATTGGTGTTGTTGTGGGAATGCCAACGTAATTTGACAATTAGGTTAATTAAATCTGGTTAAAGAGCATTTGTTTGAGCTATTTTGAAGCATTAACGAGGGAAAGTTAGTCAAGCAAAACCCCGAACTGAACTCTTCACACTGAAACTGTCTGATTTTCACATTTGGAAATTAAGCTGCAATGTTAATAAAAAAAAGTTCTTACACTTGCAGGAGGATATTTATTTAGAATATTTTGCAATACAAAGCACAACTTGTGTGACTGGCACTTACAATGATATTTATTCAAATCACCACACACGTGAGGCGGTCATGCTTGTAAAACAGGTTCTGTTAATTAGTCATCATGTCTGCATGATCTGTTTGTATTGTCTCCCTGCAGCGCTGCTCTGTAGCAGCTGTTCACTGTATAATATGTACTATTATACTATTAAGTACTGATGAGGTGTGCTTTTATGAAGGTAGTTGAGTAGCATTCCCTTTGCAGGCCTTCAGGTGTTTTCAGCTTTGGTTTAATGGGTGACTGAGAAACACATTGTTAAAACTTGATGTCCGACGCAACACATTGATATTTAAATTTCATGGATTAAACTGAGAAAAAAACGCAATATGAAGAAGTGTACACTAGCACGGTGCTGTGAGGGTGACATCTGTCTCTTATGTTTGCCAGGAGTTTATAGGGGCAATCCCTTATCTCAGCGTAAATGTGGGCACATGTTGAATCCCGATAACAAATCTGTCACTGATTTATTTTTTTTTCTACGAATACCACTGTACACTGGAGTTGTGGCATCTCTGTTGTAGGAGTTTCCTTATTTTTGGACTGTGTATATAACAGCGATATTGATTCAATACTTGTTTCAAACACCACTGTGTCATTTTCGCTCAGGCTGGAAACTGGTCCAACAAATGAATGTAACAAGAGCCCTTTCTGAGCATTTTATTGGATTACTAAACTAATAGCTGAGCAAAGATGGCATTTGTCTGTATTTAATCTGATATCATGAGCTTCCCAAAGGGACCTGGCTGCTTTTTAATTTATTCTCCATGTCCAAGGCCTTGACAGTACAAAACAAAACAAGAGCAACAGTGAGCAGCAGTCAGCAGTTACTGTAATAATCAAAATCACATTTTCCAATAAAAGATGATGGGACTTGTTAAATCTTTTTATGTATTCAGAAGACATTAAATTAAATAACTGCTCTTTGTTTAAAAGCTTCAGAACTGTTGGTATTGAAACATTTCTTCTCTGCACAAAGGATTGAAGCGAAATTAAAGCCACAGAAAAGGTGTTTCCAGGTGAAATACTTTGAGCATCAGTGTTGTTATTCATAGTATATATAATGTACATCTGCATAGTCTTTCTTTGTACTCACACTGTACTCCAGTGCGGTAAGATCTCTTGGTTCCAGGTCTGTGCTGCTGTTCCAATGCTCTCCTCAAGCTTGCATCGATCCTCCAGTTGCTTCCTCCTCTTCTGAGCCTCCTTCAACTCTGCAGAAAAAAAGGCGGTTAAATATAGAAATAGAGGGAAACTGACAGAGAAGGGAGGACAGCTGGCTAAAAACAAAAAGATAGAGAGAGTCCTGTAGGATGCTAGGTTTTACAGAAAGGCAGAGGAAAGACAAAGACAGATTCTTTCATCAGATTGTTGGGGTGGATTTCAGTGGCCTCACCTCTTTTCTTGGCCTGGGCCACCATCTCTTCATACTGCTGTCGGTGTTTCTGGGCCTCCTCAGCTGGCTTGGCGGGCAGATTACTGTAACACCACGCGCATGCACATGAGGCAAAATGGGTTAGCAACTATGTGTTCTCTGAGCTTAAGTTGCATTATTCATGGTGTGTAAGCCTGTAGTGTATTAAGGGAGCCTTCCTATCTTTGGTCTAGCAACTTGCGTTTGCATATGGAGTGAACTCTCTGCACTCTGAAGTACATGTCCCACAGCAGCGTGAGTGATTTCATATGTTATCATGCATTCTAACTTGCATTAAATTAGCCTTTGCATCTTTTACAAATCATTTAAGAGAGCATGATTGATTCTCAGTTTATCAAAACCACACGTCTGATGTGTAGTTAGTAGCTGCTTGTTCAAAATCAATGTGAGTTGTCATCCGACTGATGCACAAATTCAATAATCGGGTTAGAAAAAAGCATATTTAAGGTGCAGTAGATGAGATATTGACCATGAATATAGCTTTAATATAGACACATAGACTGGAGTAAACTTACATGTGTGGAAACTGACACTCACAAACCGGAGCAGAACACACAAAAGCCGAACTAAACATGTTACTCAAGATATCCACAATGTATTCCAGCCATTCAGTGTATTTTACAATGCTGGCGTGGGCGAATGGTTGCGGCCGGATTAGTTTTGGAGTCTTGGGTAAACAGTCTTTCTGGTTGTAATAGCAATGTGAAAGGAAGGGAGAGGCAAGTCATGTGCCCTTTGCTTTGGTCTGAGAGGTCATAAAACCGCACGTGTGTGATCCCTCACCTTGTTTGAGATATCTAACTGATGACTCATCAAATACTGAGCAAGCAGGTTTATTCTTGATGACAAGCATCAGATGCTGCATCTCAAAGAATTTAAAGAATGCACAAAACATTTTAAGACAGATAGCTAATCTGTTCTGATGAAGAGCTACTTATATGAGTAAAGCTTCAGGGCAGCTACTAAATTGACCTTAAAGTAAGACAGCTTTGTCACATGGAGGAAAAACTCAATATGCAGAATTTTAAAATTTTGGCTAAAGATTGACACTAAATAGCGAAATATAAAAAAATAAATAAACCAAATTAAATTCTAAGGATGATTTTCTGTTGACTGACTAATCGTTGCATCTGTACTTTCAACCACGTCTGACTGTTCTGAGCCAACTGAACCGCTGATGAACCCGGAAATGTGGTCCACAGAAAGCCAGTAAGTGTAACTGGAGTGGATTTGCTTTGTCCTTTTAGAAAATGCTCATTGTGCACTCATTGTAGATTTCAGTATTCAGCATTTTAGTAGTTTATCAAAGGTAGTTACACCAAAAGAAACCACTCTGATTCCTCTACAAAACTTTAAATATATGCTTTTAAGTTTAATTAAAATATCCAATATGTGCCCCTTTCTCAATCATTCTTGCCAGTAGAGGATGGCAGTAAAGAAGAAGTGCAGACATATGTGAGGCTGCATGCAGCAAAAAAAAAAAAGGAAAAAAAGCAGCAGCTGAGTACACAGTTTTGCTAGTCATGGTGCTAGAATAAACTTCCTGGTGTTCGCAGGGGACATCTGGCTGTTTTCATTCACGAGTGCTAATTTCACAGTGAAGCTACTGAATGGAAGATGAAGCCCAGCATATGTCTGTTAATCTGTCTGTATGCTAACAAAAATACAAAAAATGCTAAAAAAGAAAAACAGGCCGATGGAGCCAGGCTCAGGGAGGGCCATTAAACTTTCAGCAGCACTTCTCTTTTACCATCTGTGATACAAACAGGGACACAGTGAGAGCTGGAACGACGCTGAATGATGTCTAATGATCCGGCGGAGGAAGGAGGCCTGATAAAGACGGAATGAGAGGAAGACGGAGATAGAAAGACAACAGATGTGGCTTAATTGTCTGATAAGCAAACTCCACAGGCAGCGAGCGAGAAAGAAAAAAAAAAAAAAAAAAATGTGGGATAGCCTAACAGCTCCAAGATATCACAGTGCATGTGTTCGTGTGTGTTTACATACGCGGGTCTGTCCTCCAGAATCAATGCAGTGGTGGAGAGGGGCTCAAAGTCCAGGTTTTTCCTCACGCTCTGCCTGGGAGATGTCGGGTTGCCAGGTCCAGCTCTGCCACTCTTTGTTTCATATTCCTGGTGATGAAAAGGCAAGATTTTAAGACACGTGGACTAACAGTGTAACAGGGAACACCATCTTGCTTTTGAGGTCAGTGTGAATGGGCTATATTTAGTTTCACATTGCTGCTGGCAGTGACGTGTGCACAGCATCCAGACGTGCACACAGTGAAGAATGGACGGAGGAAATTTGGAAGATTAGTAGTTTTAAATTGCATGACAAAGTAGCGGCAGCCAGGGAAAATCGCTACAAGGGTCACAGCTGGCCTCAAAATCCATGTTGTGGCTAGACACAGACTGTTGGGATTGAATACAGGGGAGAGAAAAGAGAGTAAAAGAAAGGAAAAGGAAATAAAGAGTATGTATGAAGCCATACAGAAAACACCGGGAAACGTCTTGACAGCCTCGTGACGATGCTCTTATGCCCTCTGAGAATTTGTCAGCTGGTATCTAATGAATGTGTGGTTTCTGCGAGCGTGATTCAGGGCCGACAGAAAGGGGAAGCCATGTGACAGTCAGTCAGTTACAGCTAAGGTCGCCGAGCAGTTTAACACAAGGCCGACTGTCAGCTGACTTCTAAGCTGTGAGTATGTGCATGAATTAGGGAGCACAAACAGTTCAGGGAGCACCTTTAGAAAACGGTCTTGCTAGTTAATTGGGAAGCTACTGTAAATGGGGCGAGTGCAATACGAGCGCATCCCACTGCGTGTCCAAAATGGCCTCCGGTGAGCGTTGAGCTGGTTAATAATGCAGGCTGCAGGTCTGCATGCAATCAGCTTAACGCTGTGCTGCCACAGACACGTTCGCATTGATCAGCGCGCAACAAAAACAGAAAAATCCATTCCTACAATAGCAGTGTGTGTGTGTGTGCTAGTGATACATCGTATTCATCTGTCTTTGTGTTGCTGTCTGATGTAACAGAGCCTGGTTTCCATTGGCCTTGAGGGGCAAATAAAGGTAATTGAATTATATTGAATTTGTGCTCGAGGATGAGTGCGGAATATAAAAGTGCCACCAGGCAACATTAGTGATGATTTACCTGTACTTACACTGCAACTAACAAAATTGGTCCCTTTACTGGATGAATAAAAATGTCACAAAACAAAAAGATTTTCATTTAGTAAGATGCTCTTAGATATTTAG
This sequence comes from Stegastes partitus, assembly GCF_000690725.1. Taxonomy (NCBI): domain Eukaryota; kingdom Metazoa; phylum Chordata; class Actinopteri; family Pomacentridae; genus Stegastes; species Stegastes partitus. Next base: position 10,475 of record NW_007580299.1, on the reverse strand, counting down.
TTCTTTTACCGACTAGTAGATTCAATTTCCTCCAAAGTTAACTTCATTTTTGACAAACTCTATGTCATCGTATACTGCAGCACAGTACGAAACTGTCAAGTTACAATGGAAACTCCTACGTGACACTGAAAATATTCCTAAAGCCCAGTTGTCAGAGTCACTAACAACAAAAGAGACATCCTGATCATTGCTTTTACTTTATATTAAAAAGCTGTAAACGTCAGATTAGTTCAGATAGACAGAAATCTAGCTTAACTTAAAAGTGATGTGTGCACTGTTCTAGCAGCGAAATAAAGCAAATGTGCCAACTCTGCTCCCTCTTTTAAGATTCTAGTGAGTGAATGACTGCAGTGCTGGATTAGGAGCCTTCACAAAGCCACTGCTGGATGGAAGCGACAGACAGAAGCAGATAATGCAGCTTTACCAAAAAAAAATAAAGGGAGAAAAGTAAAAAATACCACTCCCAAGTATTTACATATCATATCCTGCGAAGAATCAAGAAAGGTCAAGGCAGAAAAAGTAAAGATGTCTACATTTCAGAGCACTTAAACGCAGCAGGGAAGTGCAAGTAAGATGAAATAACAGAGTGATGAATTAGAGGGAAGAAGTGGATGAAAAACCTCGACTGAGAAATGTCAAAGACATCTCTTGAGGTTTGGGCGTCAGGGGAGAGCAGCTGACACAGAAGACGGGAAGAAACAAGGGCGATGAAGGAAGAGGAGAGGCTGGTGGTTGGAGCGCTGGAGGAATACTGTTCCCCCGCTGCTAGAGAACAGAGGTGACTCATGGGTAAGAATCCACTGAGGATGATCTGAGAGAAGAGCCACCCTGTCTTATTTGTGCGTATTGTCCCTTGATTCTCTTTTGGTGTCCATATCCTCCCTTTTATCTGCTTTGCATCTGTCTGTCTGTCTCCCACTCCCCTCTCGGCCTTTCTTTCTTTCTCTGTGTTGAATATTATCACCGGGCTGCAGGTTTGGCGTTATCGGCATCAAGCTGACAGTCAAATAAACGTATCACCAATGCACAGGTAGAAAAGGCCTTCATGGTTAAGTAGCATCAATGACATTAAAGCTGAATTGGTTCAGTAAAAATATACCACACACCTTTAACATCAAATGACTCTAATGTGAAATAAGTCGCTTGTAATGAGAAACCCACAAAGAATTATTACCACATCTGCAGAAGCCCTCAGTCTAGATAGTTTTAGCATCTTCCTGCAAATTGTTTCGGTTTTACAGCCTGCAGCATCACAGCCTTGCCACCTCCTTTTGCAGCTCCAACAGGCAGCTGTAAATAGCTGTCTGACAAATCTGTACAAGCTCTGATTATACCACTGCATACAACTTGTCCAGCACCAAACATGAGACAGATTGCAATTCGCTGGTGAAGAAAGTTGAACATATAGCAACCAGATAGCATCATGTATTTTTCTAAGGAGAAAATTAAGCCTAAAGAGAGTGAAAACTGGACTCTGATTTGCCAAGAGGTTGGAAATATGACTCCAAATCAATGTTGATGTAGCAACTGTTGTAATATGTCAATGTTATATTTACAGCTATCCTGACGTGTTCAAAACATATGTCCACCAATACTGTCACAGCATCTTTACTAGTCCAGGAAATTTCTCAGTATTTACTACAACTTCTAAAATGTATTTATTCTCAGAGCAGAGCATTGCTGACAGAGCTCATCACTTTGGTTTGGAGGTTGCATGTAATCAGAGTCCTGAACGTGAGCAGCGTTCGCTCCCAGCCTGTGTTAGCACGTGGAAACCCTAGTGTAGAGTTGGCATGAGGCTCACGTAGCTAGCTAAACCGGACAGCCATCGGACACCTTTCTCACAAAGTTCATCTACACAGCAGTTTGCAGTTAGACAGCAACCCTTATGGCCAGTCAGCAACTCCATCTCATTAAACAGTACAAGACCTTATCTGGTGCAAGCAGGTGCGACAGCAACTCTACAAAATATTTTCTGACATTCACATCACCTGTCTTCTGTCTTATCCTTTCATGTTATTTTTTTAGAACAGCTGATTTCTTACCAGAAAAAATCAATTAAAGATCAACCAACTGATCAACTCCAAACAATTACAATATCAATATGCTATAAGTCGTGATGGATAATTCTAGTTCATTCTAATTTTAGTAGTTTTGATCATCGTGTTGGTCAGTTATGATTACAGCTGTCACAACATCAGATTTTCAGCTGAAGATTATTGTGGCCAAAAAGGTTTCTGATGATTATATTTTTGCGATATCTATAAAAATGAGATTTTATTTGATTAATATTTTTATTTTTTTGTCTCTTTTATGGCAAATGAATTGGAGGGTAGGGAGGTGTACACACAGTCTGTAATCATAACTGTAATTTATGTTGTTCCTATGTTGGTGTGTAAACCAGATAGTATTATGTGTGTATTATTAAAACAATATCAACAATTTATTTATGACGAATCACAGTTATCACCAGTATATTGTGACATAGTTATGATCCTGACCAAGGTTTATTCAAATAACTCAAACCATTTGAAAAAGAACAATATTTTCTGTCCTGTAAAGGGTCGTCTTCAGTCAGTATTGAAAAACTGTGTGCTTTAATGAAGAGGTAACATGCATGAGCTGCTGTTCAGTACATTAAGGGCAGTGGGCACCCGAGGGAGCAGCTGCAGGTCAATAAAACAGGTAACGCAAAGCTTTGCACACTGGATGGATACTGCAGAGAGAGGGAGGAGGGGGGGTGCACGGAGGAAGAGCAACACTCAGGGAGATTTAGTAGAGGAGGAGGGCGACCTGGCATCTGTTCAGCAGCAATGCAGGTGCTACCGACAAGGTGAAACACAAGAAAGGGTGTGTGTGTGAAGCTGTGCCGAGAAGTGAGGAAGATGAATGAGGAAGTTAAAATGACAATAGCTAAGTCGGTGGTGTAGGAGAGCTACGAGTTCTTGAGGATGAGAAATATCGACTGTAAACTAGCCAAGTTATAAAAGTAATGACAAAAAAGAAAAAAGATTGATGTTGGCAGTGAGACAAACGAGCAAAATCCAGTAAATGGAAAACCACATTACGGTGCATTTGTGTGCTAACTGACAGATGGTTCTACTAGTTAATCAGCATCTAACCCTTCCTCCTGGAGCTGTTAACTATTAGCACTGGGGCAGACTTTTGTTTCATCCTCTGCTGCAGAAAATGCAAAGAGGCTCATGATACATAATGAAAGCTGGTTACAGCTGGTTGTGTCAAACATATATTTTAAAAGTACTGAATATAAATTTCATTCAGTGCCAGTTTTTGGTACTTAGTGCCACAGAGGCATTTAATTAGTACAACAGCTGTATCCATGCATCCAAATTGTGTTCGGAGCTCATTCCAGGAATCATACTGATGCACCGCTCCTTTCCTGCCTCTATTTGAGGCTCTGCAACAATGTTTTCTCACCTTTTTGGCTTCAAACCCCTGAAAACTAACTTGCAAAACAATAAAAACAAGAAGTCTCCCTTTGATGAGGTAGTAATTTCACCTAGCTCTGTATGCTAAAGTTCATGCTCACAGTTTGAGTTTTAATCTGCAAAGTTCTCCAGTAATCCTGCGCTGTTAGTGAGGCCCCTTGGCTACATGGCTCCAGACTACTAGACAGATTGAGACAGATGATGAAAGATCCCTCAACTCAGAGTTCAACTTTGAGAAACAAGCGTGCAGCTGATCAAAACCCACACCTTAATGTGAGTGTGACACCGCCTGCCTGATTATGGCGTCATGTTACAGGATACAGTTACATTTTCATTAATGGAAAGCTGCCAACACAAAGCAGAAAAGCTGAAAGAGCAGAAACAAAAAGCTCACAATGGCTACACTTGTTTATAGTATACACTTCTCAGGGATTTAACACTGAAAAGAAAGACCAGTCCCACATAAGGGGTCCCCACTAGCAGCTTTTAGCTGGGGTAGCAACTATATCCTCTGATTACCTGCCACCAGGGCAACCTGCTTTGTCACGCTGGCTTTCAGTAAAGTTCTCCAATTTCCTGGTAGTGATGTAAGAGCTCTCTGGGTGCCTGGCTGCACTGACTGGCTGGCTGGCAGCCATGCTGGCTGCTAATGGCCTTTACAGTTTAAAACTACAGAGACGAGAAAGCAGTGCTCTGAAGCTGACATCAAGCTGTTTTCTTTACTGATATACAGCTTGTCAGTTGGAAGCATCACAACATGCGGTCCAACAAAGTCTCACATACAAGTAAAACTCTGCTTTAGAAAACATCGGTGTCACTATTGATTTATAAAGTGTCTTCCTATGTGGCCATGGATTGCTCTCTCTGCAACATAGCCTCATGAAAACACCACTGGCTTTCTTGAAAATGTAAGCTGAGAGATGAAAGGCCACAGCAGGGGGGCTTAGCCTGGTTTCACTGCATGCCAAACTGCTTCAACTGACAGCCTTTCAATGAAAGTTGCTTCAGGCAAACCCCAACAAGCACAGAGTGAAGTGGAAGTGAGTCAGATGGCTGCTGTGTGGTTGGTAGCAGGTAGTAGTTGTGTGTGTATCTGCAGGTTAACTTATCAGAACTGCTACAGTTCATCACGATTCCATTGATTTGTACAGATGATTACATAAAACGGTGATTATTATACTTTCCCGTTGAAGGAACCCTTCATCAAGTTGATGTCTTCTGTGGCTCTGAAGCTGCTTTGATACCTCAATCACCCCAATGACATGATGTTATCAGATTTACCACAGCTCGAGCTTGATGACTACAAATTTCTTATACAAACTCTGTGTCATGATCTAGGGAATGAGATGATCAGTTTACTTGACAGTCAGGGTCTAACAATAGATAGCACGGGCTGCATTACGGGACGTGTAGGATGCAACATATTAGAGCTAATGACCTCATTCTGAGGACTGAAACCTGAATGTTTCTGCTGCTCTGATGTTGACCTTTTTAATCTGCTCCTTGTGAGTGCAACACTAAACTGTGATGCAGCTGATGAGTGACTGCCACATCAGAGCGCAACAACGTAAACAAAACTGCATCAGGTAACAAGTTGACCTAATTTAAAAACCTCAAACGGGGGAAGTAAAACGCTAATTCCGTGACGTTAGTTTGAAGTAAATAGAATTTTTTGCTGTAACACTGTAGTACTAAGTTACTGGGCTCCTTTGCATCATTTTATGTTGCATTCGGATGTGGGTTATAGCATCAGTTGCATTTTGGGGATTTTGCTTCTAAATTTCAAACACTGTGAAGCTAGTTGTTTCTGGTCACTGGATCCATCAGTGAATTCTGCTGGTGAAAGTGTCTTGCAAGAGAGATTTAGGACCGCCGTTTTTTAATCTTCTTCTTATCTCATTACTGCTACTGCAGGTTAGGCTGATCTCTTTCATTAGACTCGTTTCTTTCAGCGCTCTGATTCATGTAATGTACCAGGAGCATCTATAAAAAGGAACAAATCAGTGAGTTTCTACGCACTGACAGCTAAATGGCCTGTAGCGGCAGAGAACCGAGTTTAATCTCGGAACAATCAAGAACCACAATGTCACTTCGTTTTGAGTCGAACACATCCCTGATGAAATTAACCTCGCCGTCGAGCAAATCCATCTAATGAGAGCCGCGTACGTGCTTAAGTCATGCGATTATCCTATTTGGCTGTTCATTCATTAAATATACCTAAAGGAATTACTAACTATTGTTTAATTTGCTTGCAGAATTGCTGGCACACAGCAGCTGACACACTAACAGTTACCACAGGGGAGCTGAGGAGGAGATCTGGCAGCTTTAGACAAAATAAAGGAAATATGTGATATCCAGACTAACAGATGGAACTACAAACATTGGCATCAAATGCTTTTTTTTTTTTTTTTACCAAATCATGTTTTACTAAAAAACAGCAATAAACACGAGACCTACTTCTTCAGCTGGTAAATGAGCTCTGTGTCTCTTTAACTATATTGGTTGAGGAAATTCCTTGACACGCTTCAAAAAGCCAAAACAAAAAAAGAAACGATGCTGTCACACTGCTACACGTGCTTCTGTTGCACTAAGTTGACGGCTACAGATCAGGTTACACGCAAAGAAGATGATTCATCTCCTAGGTGGACATTACATTAAGTCCATCAATGCAACCTGGAAACCAGACATTTTTTTTTTGTCTTTCTGCAGACAGAGACATCCTGACAATCACCTCCCCGCTTCCCCACAGGGCTACGGTGAGCTGAAAGAGGCTATTGTGTGAAACCTGAGCCATCCTTTTTCCTCCGCTGCCTCGCTTTCAAGCTCTGACTACCAATGCCCTCTGATTCTGCCAGACAAGGAGAGAGACAGTGGGTCACCGCGTTCAGCCACTTGTCCTCACGGTGCGACTGCTCACTCACCATGAACGCTGCGGTTCCTTACAGACGGCCAGTCCTCCGGTGGGGGTTCGTTTCCAAAACCCTAGCCTAGCGTCATCGCTGCTCCGTGGGGCTCACTCCTGGCAACTGGACACCCAGGAGGTGAAAAAGGAGGGCAGAGGGACAGTCAAGCTGCCGACGGAGGGACACACCCCGCATTGCAAAGGATGCAGCAGCAGCATGATACCCTTATTTCCTCCCCCCTCTCCGTCTCTCTCCCTCTTTCTCTCTCTCTCTCTGAGCAGTGACGCTACGCTGATCCGCTCTGCATCAGGTCTATCTCTGCTGCTGCTGCTGCGTGTGTCAGCAAATCAGCACCGCCGTGTGTTGTTAGTCACCGTCGCTGCACTGAAAGCGGCTCTGCGCTCTGCTGTGCCCTGGCAGTCGATCTAATCAACCCCAGAGCAATAGATTAGGTTTCAGCTACTCAGCCCTCTGCTCTCTTAATCCAGTCAGGACTGAATGAGCAGCTGTAGCTTAAGTGCCATTACAAGCTCTACATATTATTATCTGGGAGTTTTAGGGTTTTCTGCATATTCAGTGAGCCACACGAAATATATACACTACTCACAAAAAGTTAGGGATATTTAGTTTTCAGGTGAAATTTCAGGATGCACCTAAAATGCACTATAACCTTTACAGGCGAACCTTCTCTAAACTTTTGAATGCACATGTCCAGCAGTTCAATGTTTCAGTACTTTCTGGACAACTTGCTTTTCTCTAACAAGGAGCTTAATGGCAAAATTCACAACAGTGTTTGATCCATGACCAATACATTTCCTTGTTCAATTAGAATTGGTATTGAAACAGTCCTCCCCATCATGCTGTTCACATTTTGACATCATGAGACCAAGACGACACCGAACAGTTGATCAACAGTACGCCATCACTGCGAGGCGTCAATCAGGATGTTCTCTGACAAAAGTGGCCACTGAGCTTAGAGTGTCACAGAGTGTCATCAGCAGGTTGCAATAGATACCCCTTTTCCACTGCGCTGGTTCCAGTGCTAGTTCGGAGCCAGGGCCTGACTTAGCACCAGTTCTTTGTGTTTCTACCACCTAAGCACGAGCTCCAGGTTCGTAAAACTGGTGCCTAGCAAGCACCAACTCTTTACTGGGCCAGAGCTAAGAACCATCAGGGGCTGGGGGCGGGGTTATTGTGACCACCGAGACCGATGGACACACAGAATGGGACACGAAATGGTGCAACAGTGTGGGCAGGTGTGTCTAGTCAATACAAAATTCCCTACACTTTGTGAATGGTACATTGACAAGCCTGCACTACCTGAACAACATCATTAATCCAGTCATTGTGCCCCTGCATGAACAACACAGGCCAAGTTTCATCTTCATGGACGACAATGCTCCAGTTCATAGAGGTCGCATCTTTAGGGAACGGCTGCTGGAGACTGGGGTACCTCAAATGGACTGGTCTGCACTTTCTCCAGACCTGAATCCCACAGAAAACCTATGGGATTAGCTGAGTCAGCTGAGCCGTGTAGAGGCTCGTAACTCTGTATCCAAGAACCTCAATGACCTCTTCAAGAACAGTGGGATGCCATGTCTCAGCAGACAATAAGTCGACTTGTGAACCGCATGAGATGTCGTTGTCAAGCTGTAATTGATGCTCGAGGGCACATGACAAGTTATTGAGGCACTGACATTTTTTGTTGTGGTATACCCCCCACTGCTGTTGGCTTTTGTTTCAATAAATTGTTTGAAAGGAGGAAATCACATTGCATACTTCTATTGAAATGCCCTACTTTCATGATATAATACCAATGTAGGGTGAACTTTTTTACATTTTCCATAACTTTCACCCGAAAGCCAAATATCCCAAACTTTTTGTGGGTAGTGTATGTATAAAGTGGTGTCGAGAGTAATGGTGTGGCATAATGTAAAAGGTTCTTTTAAAAATAAAAAGAGGGGTGCATAGAAATCTAACTTTTAACAGCCCTTTGACTGGTTTCCTGCAAGTTGTTTCATTTCTAAACATTGATAATATCCATAATTACAATATTATGACATGATCGTGCAGCAGATGCTTTAGTAGGGCTGCTTATGGGTTTGCTGCTGATATGAGAATGATAAGAAAGCATGGAGATAACGAATTAAAAGTTATCCTAACAGCAATTTAAAGTTGTCTCTTAAAAATCCAGCTTTATCAGGAGAGAAACTGGGATGATAAAGGTCAGAATGCACCAGTGAAAATTAAACAAAAACACAATATTTTTTTTTTAAAATGCGTAGAACCATAACTGCAGTTGACTCTTTAAAAAAAAAAAAAAGAACTGAAGAAAATGAATATGATGACATTAAATGGTTAAAATACTAATTATTAGCACCAAACAGTCCATTTCACTTCAACCATAACGTCAGTACTGCCCTTAAAATCCCTCATTTATTAAATTCCAGAGGGGGTTTCAGTGACTACATTAAAATTAAAACTACTGCTGGGAATATTGTCCAATTTCAATTCAGTCTCAGTCCTTCGTCGCCGTAACTCAGGCGTGTCTGGGCGGCCACACAATATGATTTAGAGGCTCAGCAGGTTACAGAACAATTACTTTCTGCAGCAGGCAGCAATTCACTGTGACCACGACATTGTCGGCCTTGAGATACAGTGGAGAGCCACGTCCCCAGACTCACAGCTACACAAAGTGGTGCAAATTAGACTACAACATTTGATTCACAGCTTTGCTTCCGAAGGGGGAAAAGATGCCGGCTGGAAAATCATGGAAATGTCTTGGAGCAGCTGAACAATAACCTGGGCAAATAAAGCACTCCACACACACAGACTTCAGTAACCCCGCCTTGAAAAAGCAGCGGCAGGACAATAGCTCGAAACTTTAGCCTTGTTAGTCGACTCCTCGGGTCCAGTGTACGGTTACACCCACAGATGAGATGGACTCCGGATATTAAGCACGGCTGTGTGCACATGAGTGTTTGCATGTGCACATGGACGCAGTTTCAAAGCATTGCAAGTCAACACGCGGGTATATCATTTGCAGCAAAGGCGTGAGCTGCAGGAAGCAAACATTACCAAGCCTTTTAAAGCAGGCTTCAAAAGCACAAAGAGCACAGAAAAGAGAGCTGCTTCCCTGGTGTCAGACATGGGCTAAATGGAAGCACAATAACAGGTTTCTCCAGGCTCTAATTACAGGCTGCCATCTTGTTCTTTGGTTTATTTTACCAGTAGAGAGCTGTCCTGCTCTTTAATTGGGCCTGAGACACTCTCCTGTCTGGCTTCTGAATGGAAGTGGGAAATTATAGGTGTTCAGTCACCAGCTGGCTATCTAGCAGAGTGTTCTCAAAGACCTTGACATTTTGAACACTGCATCACATGCACGTGGTATGTTGGAGCCACACTGAGCTTGGAGCCGGGCACAGAAAAAAAGCAGAACTCTTGTGCACGTTTCTAAAGGAGGGCATCGATAGCGCATCCAAACAAGCAGGTGCATGGCCCTGTTTGTTTGTGTTGCATGTCAAACAATTATTGTGTCTCATTTCTATGCAGCTAATTTTCATTTTAAATATACACATTTTGACCTCTGGAGAAGCTACAGCCACTTGCAGAACTACAAATCATTTACAAACATTGCAATTTTGCTAAAAGTATGATACTAACCACAGCACGTTACATAGAAATATGCAAAGCCATTCCACAAGAGCAAACATATCTTATGCAGAAACATAACAATCATTTATGGTATTTTTTGTCAAGAAATTTAGAAACAAAAGTGGTCTATGGTAGGCGTACATTTCCACTTAGTTGAAAAATGATGCCATGCTTAATCATTTGAAATTTTCTTACATTGTGTCCATTTGGTTAAGGAGGATCAGCAAAGTAAGAATCTTATTGTCCAGTATAACCATCTAGTTCTCTGTGCATGCGACAATACACCTCTTGAATTGACATTTCTGAGTTCTCTCTCCTTCTAGCCATGGCTGTGCTGTTTCCACAGAGGTGTGAGACTTTCTTTTGCAGTGAAAAATCACCCCATAGTGGGAAAAAATGTGACAAAACATAACCAGAGGATTAAACCCCCGCAAACTTAACTTTGTGTGTCAAGGTTACATATTTAGGA
>NW_007580298.1:44780-47647 GCF_000690725.1 Stegastes partitus | reverse complement strand
CTTGAGCACATTGCATAGGATGAAGTCAGTCATCTTATACGTACAACATTATTCAGACATGCAGTAGCAATGCCAAGACAGCAGGAAGGAACTACACCTGGTGCAGAGCTACCAAAGGTCAGGAGACTTTAAAACAGATGCTTTATTCATTTAGACTTCTAAAATTAACAGTTCTTTTTATGTCAACTTAAAAATGAGCATCCAGCTGGTATTCAGTCATATTGTTTGTATCACATGATTCAAAAGGATTTCATTTTGTATCTTGATTCTCTTCTCTGATTCACTTCACTTAGTTTTTACTCATAACTTGTAAACAACCATTTTGTACGTCTTTTTTTTTCATTTTGGCAAATTTGATTGACTTTCATTGACTCTTTCGTCTACTTTGATGTCAGTTCCTCCACAGATCCTGCCATCATCTGATTGCACCAAAACTGCAGGCCGGATCAACTGTTCCTGTGAGGCTGTGGGAAATCCTTTCCCTGCTTTCCACTGGTATTTGAATGGTTTACCTGTCAATCAGTCTGAGTTTGTGATCATCAGTGAACGTCTAAAGAATGACAAAGGTCTGAGGAGCATCATCACTGGGAATCAACCTCAAGAGATGTATCATTCAACCTTGACCTGTCTCAGCTTCAACTCTCTTGGATCTGCCAGTCAACATTTCAGCCTTGAGCATCAAGCATGTGCTGAAAGTCACGGTCTGTTCTATATGTACTTCTTGTAATAGTTAGCTGGAAGCTGTCAGTTACCTCACCATCATTTTTGTGTTTCCTAGCAATAGATTTAACGTCCTCTCTGACTAATGTGAACAGTTGGTGTGTTGGTTCAGGCCAGTTGTAATACACTTCCAGTGAAGCAAACAGCTCTGTAGCTCCTTACAGAAAGTAGAGGTGCAGTGAGACCTTACATGATGCCTTTACTGCTTGTTGGTTGTTTTAGAAGGTTGAACCAGCAGTGGTCTCATGTGTCATTGCTAATATACCATCTTATATGCAGGCCAGTGTAAGTAAATATTGTTGTATAAAACAGTACACTGGAGACCTTTCTGACCCAAGAAAAGCAAAGAAATAAAAAACAACAATGCCACTCACTCACTCACATATACCTGTCTTGATAAAAGAAAAATCATACGTAGGTAGTGACAAAAACAAGACAAGAAGTCACAGTATGTTAAAGCTGGTTCATGCAGGCTATCCACACTTTTATCAGAACTGTATGTCTGAATTATATCTTCATCTTCAATTTTATGTTCCAGATCAAGCGCTGCTCCTCATGTGCAGCACCGTGATTGCCATTTTGATCATACTAGTGTGTGCTCTGCTGTGTGTTATCAGGTAAGTTAACAGCTTTTGAGACACTAAGATAAAGACTACAGTACATGGAGAAGGTTCTGGCGAAAGGCAACAAGTTAATTGTGTGAAAGTGCTGCTGTGAAGTCAACATTCATGAACACAGGTCATTTTGTGGACAGACACAACAACGCAAAGACTATTAAAAACAAACGGACTCTTAATTCATTATTGGCAACACTAGTGGGTAACTCTAGGTTTCATATCAGTCAGAACTTTGCATCAGCACCATAAATACTGTATTTATGAAAAGTATTCACCTCCCCTTGGATGTTTAACCCCTTTAATTACTTTTCCATATTTAATAAAAGTCAATATAATTTGACTTCTTTGACGAGAACGTACAAAAAGACTTTTTAATGTGAAAGTGGAAACAGATTTCTACCAACTGATGTTAATACAAAAAAACTTATCAACTATATCTGATAGTCAGTCAACTGTCTACAAGCAGAGTAAGCAGTGGTGTAGCTGCAGCTCAAACAAATAAACTAATCTCACAAAGAAAATCACAATCTGAAACAACTTCATATTTAATACAAGAAACAAATCATGTCATGTCTTTAATAGCCAATTAAGAAATGTAAATAAAATGAACTTCATTTGGCATGATCAGTCGCCTGATTCATCAACGAAGGCACAACAGATGAATCCTGCTCTACACACAGTTAAAATAGTCAAAACTAAAACCAAAGGCTGATCCTTATCTGTGCAAACATTATAAACAAATATGTTGTAAGCAGAGCAGCCGCCACAATTGCAGACGCCAGCTAACAGGAAGTGAGACGTACACTCACTTTATAGTATGATGACGTAATTCAGAAGAGAGAATAGAAGCCCACTAACACCTGGCAGGACTACTTATTCTACTTTTAACTCAGTTATCTCAGTTACTCATCCAGTGGACAAACAAATGGACAGTGAGAAAAACAAACGTAAATCAAATAAACCCATTTATGCTGCATGTTCTACTGTGTTTTTCAGGGCTCTGAAGAATCGCCATAACCCCAACAGTCACCTCACATGTGAAATGAGTCGAGTTGCTTCGAGCCAAATTCTATTCAAAGAGGCAGATGAGGTACTTTGACTTATATTAGACAGGGATTAATTCCTTAACCTGTATTATTTGTTCCACTGATGTTTTCTCTTTAATTGTAGCTTCCAAACACAACAGGAGAGGACATGTATGTCAACACCAAAGGGCTGAGACCACCAGATGCTGCCGACCCTCCAACTATGTCTAAGCTGACTGGCACCGCGGTGCCAAGCTCTGGGCCAAACAATGCAAAAGAGAGTGACGGAATTTACTCTAGTGTGTCTTAGAAGAGCAAGAGTAAGAAGATAGAAGACTCTGCTAACATGAATCCATGTGGTGGTTCCTATCTGGAGGAGGAGAAGTGGATGGGGGAGGACGTTGGCAGAGATTCTATGAGCAATGCACTGGAGATGGGAAACCTGTATGATGAAGTGGAGCCTAGAAATGTGAGGAAGGAAGCAGAGTGTGAATATGCTCAGGTT
>NW_007580298.1:37237-43730 GCF_000690725.1 Stegastes partitus | reverse complement strand
CTTAAATATCAATGAGTGAAGTCTCTTTTTTTCAACACAATATTTTGGAGAATGTTAAAAGTCTTCACTTTTGTAAATAGATGTAAACCTTAAGAAAAAGTTTTTTGGGGTTTTTTTTGCGGTGGGGGGTTGCATTGTTTGGTTGCTATTACCTGACATACATGGAGTAGTTATGTGGTTGAGCTGCAGGCAAGTACACAGACGGTGTGAGGTACTCTCATGCATGTGTTATCTGATTGGTTTAGTGTTTTTCCATGTGTCATACCTCTGTGTTTCTACAGGCCGCAGTGACATCGTCCCATTAGGCGGCTGATGTTGTCTGCACTGCACTTTTTTCACCACTATTCCACCTGATGTTAAGTTTTATGACCTTATATAAATATGTATTTGTTTAAATTCTAGTGATATAGAGCTAACAGTCTTTATTTCTTCAGTTTGCTGTCATGGTTTATCTGTATTTAGGTTTTTCCATCTTTTTCCAGCCACGTCTACATAGAAGACGAAGCACGAGGAGCAGAATAGCAGAGCACTTGAAGCAGCTCTGGTGTTCCACCTCTGTGTCAGGACATCCAGGAGAGTTAGTGCTGTTCTTTGAGGGACCAAATGTTGGTTTAATCTCTCTAAAATGAATTACTAAATCAACAAAATAGACACTGGTCTCTTCATGTTCAGTGCCTTGCACATTTGCACAACACTTTAATGCATCTTACGCCTTGCAGCTGTGCCCTAACGTGTATCGTACCACAAACCACTATTGTCAATAAAAAGCAAGACAGCCTCTCTTTCAAGCGTTCTCATAGTTCAGGTTAGCTGCTTTAAATGAGTTCAGCAAGTTTCCTGTTTGAGGCTGAAAGTTACAAAAGGGGTGTAGAGGGGATTAGGCTGTGGTGAAAAAGTGGGCTTGAGCACAGTAACAGATCAGTGGGCCATCACAGACACACTCAAACAGCAGCTCATCCAGCTCGGTAAGCCCTCTTGTTCATATACTCTGCTCAGTGTTTGGTGAAATAATGGTCCGTGTTGCTAATAACTGAAAGCTAAGAAAAACCTTTATTCTACTTCGTTAAACCTGGAAGGACTTGAGACTATAGGGCTGAGCAATTTGGGAAAATAATGTCTTTTTTTTTCTGAATCTAAATGAATAATTTTGTCAAGTCAACCTTTAGTTCAACATAAACTGTGTATTAGGCTTAAATCGTAATGGAGCACGACTTCATGAGATTTCATCCAAAGCATGAAATAAGGACATGACACTTTAAACCCTGGAGTAGACATGCACCGTGAGTTCTAAATTGAAGCCTTTGCTATTTGCTAAATCGTTTCAAATTGTGATTCTATTTGAAATCGATGAAACATTCAGTCCTGAGTGACAGAGAGACTTACGACTAATGTGCAGCAGACTTATCGTGATCTAACTGTAGAAACATTGTTCCAGCTGCTGTGTTTCAGACATTAAACGGTCAAAGGTCCCTCACTGAAAAGAAGGAAGCCTCTGAGTTCTTCATGGGGACGGTTCGTCTGCTTAGACTGCTCAGCTTGTTCACTGGTAATATAAAGATTTGTCTGTTTATCGATGGTTCTGTTGCAAACACACAACAGGCTACATGAAAAACAAAATCATAATTGTGTGACCATGCAAATGTAAACTTTGGTTTTAGTAATCAAAGGAAAGTGTTGGAAAGTATTTACAGAATTTCTGCTATCGTTAAAATCGATAATGCATAGTCCTTATATGTTGAACTGACAATCCTCTGTCTTTGTGATAATGTCACAGCAGTATATTCGTTTTGTTTCTGAGAACTCATAGAGATTTTTTTGGATCATTTTTTTTTGGTAAACGCCTCGAAGTGTTACAGCAGACTGAGCTTTGTGGTCATTTGCTTTTCATAGTGGCTTGTCTCTGTGCATCAGAGCTTCCTGCTGTGTGTCACGTACTTTATTTTCTCATACGTAACCAAAAATGGCATGACATCTGTTGTCTTCTACTCTAATTGCTTCTTCCTTCTTCTCACCCTCACAAAGGCGTCTCAGTTCTCCAGCAGGTGGGAAGCTGGACCATCACTGCACCCAGAACAGTTACTGCAGTGGAAGGGAGTTGTGTTGTGGTGCCATGTCAGACACAACCCCATTCTTGGGTCATTTGGTACCAGTACCACAAGATACACTATCCTGTCGTGTATCATGGACATCAGCCTGATAAAGTGGAAAGCCAGTTCAAAGGACGCACTTCAGTATTGGGTAAAGCTGCAGAAGGAAACTGCTCTCTGATGATTAATAATGTGAGAAGAAATGACAACCGTCTACAAGTTTATGTGTGGATCAACCCAAATTCTGAGAGTCAAAGATTCTATGATCAAACTGTAACTATCTCTGTGGGTAAGTAAATATTTTTAAACTTTAATTTAATTTAGAACATCCAAGACTGAGTTACCCCAAATCCCTTGCAGGATGAATACAGTATATAAGGTAAAACACTAAATATTAAATGTACTGGTTAGTTGATTAATCTAAAAAAACAAAATGACCATTTCATTCAACTGTTGTCATTGCGTAATTTTTTGGACATTGTTAAAACATTTTGTCTGCATATTATGCAAAACACATCACCATTATGGTGGATAGTTTTCAAGCATGGAGCAGCTAATGCAAATTTTTCATTGTGGAATTGTTGTCTGGTCTTTGTAATAGATTTGAATTTTATGAAAGTATAGTCTCGACATGGCTACAGGACAGCTGCTGTTTTAAATTTGCCTATGATGAGTCAATCGGCCATGTCGTAGTTATGAAATCAGGATTTTTACGTTGCGGAGCAGCAGTTTGGAAGTGGCTGCTGGTTAACATGTAGACGACTGGGATGTGTTTCAGTCAGTATTTCATTTTCCATCATCTGACAACACAGACAGAAAAATCCTAAATGACAACAGCTGTATTGGCTGTTTTCTTATACAGTCGTCGTGAGCACAGAGAAGAGGAGAGAAGAAAGCAGATGTAAAGTCCTTCTGCAATGAATAGCGCCTGTGTTTTAATGTTATGTTGGCTAACCGTGGCAGCGCTACCTGACTGTACCTGAAAGCTGGAAAGTTACTGATCTTAAGCAATGCACGCTTGATCTGCACCTTACCCAAACTTTTCATTTTCATTGTTTTTCTATCATCACTTTGCTTTGACTTGCAGAGAAAAAGACTCCCATCATCTCTGTTAGGAGGGAAATAGTGGAGGGGGAAATTTTCCAGGCCACCTGCAGCGTTGACTTCTCCTGCCCGTCCTCACCTCCATCCATTCACTGGAGCAAAAGCTTGTTTCTGGAAAACTCCACTATCACTAAGGCAGTGCGAGGCCAGTGGTTATATAGAGAAACAATGCACGGATTGGCAACATACAAAATGCACAAGAGCAAAATGAATTGTTCTGCACAGTTCACAACCTTCACCGCACACAGTCAAGAAATAACACTCAACATTTTATGTAAGTGAAGCGGTTTGTGTGTTTAAAACGCAATAAAAGACAAACATACGTCAACATATCCTGGACACTACTGTAGAACTGTCTTACTGCAATGATTTCTTCTATTTGCAGATAAACCTGTCGCTGTAATTCTGAAAATGGAAAACAAAGCAGTGGACGAGGGGGGCAGCATCCACATGACATGTGCTGCCAAGTATAACCCCCAACCACACACATACTCATGGTTGAGAAGACACATGGGCCTGACCACTGAAAGAAACTCCACTCAGGGAAGAATGTCCTTCCACAACATTACACGACACACTTCTGTTTCCTGCATAGCTCACAACGACATTGGATTTGGGCAGTCTGACTGGGTGGATGTGGATGTTCATTGTAAGAAACCTCATATTTCCTCCACTGTACCAGAACCTACTGATAAGATTTTACTCAGAGAAACAGTGCTAGATAAATGTCTGGGTTTGTCACTATTTTGCATTGAGCACATAGCACACATTAACACGTATTTGCAAAACAACATTTTACAAAATGACGCAAAAAGTATGATGTTGTAATAATATTGTTGCAGCTCTAGGGAGCACTAAACACCTTAAAGTTTGCTTTAAAGGAAGAGAGAGTTTGCCTGCAGCCCCTAAACCCCAAATCTGTCTCTGAAACTGAATTTCTAAACAACAGTTCAGACGAAGATAGAATTTATGGTCCATAGCTTAACAATCAGCAGCCATGAGGCAGGTCAATTGTATAATTTAGTTAATTTGTTCAGATGTTTGGGGCCATTAGGCTGCCAGATAGAACCAGACCTGGAGCAGCAAAACGTGATCTTCAACAACTACAGTCCAGATATTTATAATTGTACATTGTTTTGAGCAGACTCAACTGTTTCAACATTTAGACTCGATATGTATTGCATCTATCTGTGATTCAGTTCTTCTGCATCAGAAAGATCATATCACTTTCACCATATGTTGGTATGAGGTTTCTCATTACAGATATCTACAGTTCAGTTGCGGATGTCCTCAGTGTGAACTTTAGATATCACATCAGCTGAATCAGATAACCACACAGTTTACGTCTGACTAATAATGCTTCCGTAATTCACGTTCAAGATAACTTTAATTCCCCTAAATTCAAGATATCTACATTGTCCTCTGTTTTGTTTTGTTTTTTACAACCCAACCTTCAGAGTTTCTGACTGAACCACAATTATCATCAATGTCATTTCCACACTCAAAACTCTAATTTAGGGAGTTCATCCAGCCAGTCCTCATGTGTTTTGTGGATCTTGAGAAGGCTTGTGACTGTGTTCCCCGAGGGGCTCTGTGGGGGGTACTGAGGGAGTATGGCTCCCAGGCTTGCTGCTATGAGTTATTGGGTCCCTGTACGACCAAAGCGCGAACTGCATCCGCATTTTCGGCAAAAAGTCAGACACATTTCCAGTGGGTGTTGGACTCCACCAGGCCTGCCCCTTGTCTCCGTTTGTTGGATCATGGACAGTATCTCAAGGCGCAGCCGGGGTGAGGAGGGTGTCCGGTTTTGGGACCTCGGGATCGCGTCTCTGCTTTTTGCAGACGGTGTGGTACTGCTAGCTTCATCAGACATGACCTTCAGCACGCACTGGAGCGGTTTGCAGCCAACTGCGAAGTGGTGGGGATGCAGATCAGTACCTCCAAGTCCGAGGCCATGGTACTCTGCTGAAAACCGGTGGATTGCCCTCTCTGGGTGGGGGGGCAGGTGCTTCCCCAAGTGAGGGAGTTTAAATATCTCAGGATCTTGTTCACACGTGATGGAAAAACGGAGCGCAAGATGGACAAGTGGCTTGGTGTGACGTTAATAGTAATGTGGGTGTTATACCGGACCGTTGTGATGAAGAGAGAACTGAGTTGTAAGGCAAAGTTCTCGATTTATCAGTCCATCTATGATCCAACCCTCACCTGTGGTGACAAGCTCTGGGTAGTGACCGAAAGAACAAGATCGAGGTTGCAAGCAGCCGAAATGAGCTTCTTCCACAGGGTGGTTGGGCTCAGCCTCAGAGATAGGGTGAGATGCTCAGACATCTGGAGGGAGCTCGGAGTAGAGCCGCTGCTCCTTCGCATCGAAAGGAGTCAGTTGAGGTGGTTTGGACATCTGATTCGGATGCCTCCGGGGAGGCTTTCTCTGGAGGTTTTCTGAACATGTCCACCTGAGAGGAGACCCTGGGGAAGACCCAAAATGCACTGGAGGGATCATATTTCTCCGCTGGCCTGGGAAGGCCTCTGGATCCTCCTGGAACAACTGGAAAGCATTGCCGGGGGGAGGGATGTCTGAAATGACCTGCTCCACCTACTGCCTTCGCAACCCAACCCTAGATAAGCATAAGAAAATGGATGGATGGATGGATGGATGGATGGATGGATGGATGGATGGACGGATGGATGTGCTCAAAACTATGTGAATAACAGCATGCTGTTATCTTCAAGAAACTGAATTATGTTGACCTCAGCTGCTGCCCATTCCAAAGCACAAATGACCGATATCAGATCAGGGATTCTGTGAGGCATCTTATACCACATGTGTCATATGTTCTACTAATTCTCATTGTATGTTTGAAGATTGTAAACCCAAAAAATGTGAGAGAGTTGATCACATGATAAGTTACAATATTTGTATTCTGTCTTTCTAGATGCCCCAGTAATCCTACCTGAGTCCTCCTGCAGCCGGATGGAAAACGTTTTGAGCTGCGTCTGCTGGGCTGAGGCTTCTCCTGATGCATCTATGTACTGGACGATTGATGGAAATGACATTTTCCCACCGTCATTTACCTCTAACTCCACAAATATGAAACATGTAGTCTTTGGGTATATATGGGGCCCAGCTGAGGGCTTGACTAATGCATCATGCACAGCCAGGAACCTGCTGGGCAGCGACACCAAACAGCTGTCTGTAGGCAGCTTGTCAGAAACATGTAAGTTAAACTCCAGGTGATCAAAGGATTTATGTGCGTATCATCTTTACTAATAAACCTTTATTTTCTCTTTCACAGCCTCTTTGA
>NW_007580298.1:32771-36077 GCF_000690725.1 Stegastes partitus | reverse complement strand
AGTAGGGCGATCAACATGGCAGTTTTGGTAGCGAACATTAGGAACAGCACTGGATCTGAAACACAAAATTGACAATTAACAGAAAGTTATAAATCAGACAAACAATTCTGATAAAAGTATAGCTAGCCTGCATACATCACATTAAGCACATAATGACTTCTTGTCTTTTTCTTATCACCACCTACAAATGCCTTATCTTTTATCAAAACAGCGGTATATGTGAATAAGTGGCATTGTTGTCGTTGTTGTTTCTTTATATTCATTCGTAAGGTCTCCAGTAAACTATTTTTACACAGCAGTGTTTAATTGGTCTGCATAAATGATGGTATATTAGATTTGTGACTGTGGTGTTCTGCAGAGTGTTGCATTGTGGGTTGTTTTTAGCTTTTCACATATATCTGCCGAAACATTACAACCTTGTGTGTAACATTTTCTAGTTGCCACGTGGGCCACCAGAACCGCTCTGAACCATCTCGACATAGACTCAGCAAGACCTTTGAATGTGTCCTGTGGTATGAGACACCAAGACGCTGGCAGTAGATTCTTGAAGTCCTGTCAGTTGTGAGGTGGGGCCTCCATGGATTGCACGGACTCTCTTGTGAATTATAACCAGGGGGATTTTGAGGCCCAGTCTATACCATAAACCCTCAAACCATTCCTGAACAGTTTTTGCAGTATAGCAGGATGCATTGTCCTGCTTAAAGAGGCCACTGCCTTTAAGGAAAAGCATTGCCATGAGTGGATGCTAAACAGCAATAATGTTCAGCTAGGTGGTAAGTACCAAAGTAATATCCATACGAATGCCAGGATCCAAGGTTTCCCAGCAGAACATTGGCCACTATGGGTTGTTTGTAGATTCTGATCACATGGACATGGGTCAGCATCATAGATATGTATAATAAAGGCCAGATGTGTCGTCTGCGCTGTCGGCCAATGAAATCGCATGTCCACGCTGGCGGCCATCTTGCCACAGTCAGCTCGCTCACCCATAACGTTGTGTTGTAGTGGTGCATGTACTTTTTAAATAACCATAACTTGCTCAATTTTCTCCCGATTTTCAAATGGTTTGGTTTGTTATAAACGTCAGAGGTGTAGTTATAACACTGCACTTATAGATAATTATGTTACACTTCCTGTCAAAAGTTTGGGATCATTATTATATACATTATATATTGTTATATTTCATCACAATTTGAATTGTAGCCACGTTAATAACGTTTGTAAGAAACCAAACCGTTTGTAAATCCGTCAAGATTTCAGCGAGATAAGAGTATTTACGTTTGTGCAGATCACTCACCTTCCTTCACGTACCACAGATTCTATCAGAGAGCTTGCCTGTGGCAAGATGGCTGCCGGTGTTGATGTTGGACACTCTGCCTTAATACATCTAGCTTTTATTATACATATCTATGATCAGCATGAGACACTCTGACTTGTCTGGGGCTAGGGATATATATTTGCAATGCACTGTGTTCGGACACATCGATCACAGCCAGGATTAAGGTTTTTATCAGTTTGTGCTACAGAAGCAGGCAACCCTTTACAATGATGAGTCTAGGGTGCCCATGACCCTGTCGTTGGTTCACTCGTGGTCCTTCTTCGTACCACTTCTGTTAGTTACTAACCACTGTATACTGGGAACACCCCACACGAAGCAATCGTGCCCCTGTTTAAGACACTCAGATCATCTCAATTGCCCATTTTTGCTTCCAACACTTTAACTTCAAGAACTGACTAATTACTTCTGGCCTTGTGTCACCCGAAACAGGCTCCATTTTAATAGTATAACCAATGATATTTACTTAACTCTTCAGTGTTTTTGTGTTGTGGTGGACCAGTGTGTAGCAAGCCTTATAGTCAACAGTTTGTCGAAAGAAAATTAGCTGTGACTTACTTTAGTGACAATATAATAGATGGCAGGAAGTGGAGTGTTTTAACACATCCAAGAGTTACAGTGGATATTTATTGACTTGCACGATCCACTTTTTGAGCAGTTAGTCTTAACTTTATACACTGGTGCTTGGTGATCCACAGAAAGGCTGAGCAATGACACATGAGACCACTGCTGGTTNGCCACTGACAACAGGGTAACAGGAAGGAAATCAGTATTTAGGGTTGTT
Source organism: Stegastes partitus (assembly GCF_000690725.1). NCBI lineage: Eukaryota > Metazoa > Chordata > Actinopteri > Pomacentridae > Stegastes > Stegastes partitus. The sequence goes on along the minus strand of NW_007580298.1, from coordinate 33,957 downwards.
TTTTTTACCAGCGACATGCAACAGATATGTCGGCTAAAGGCTTCATGTGAAGCTATTTTCTTCTCTGCAGCTGAAACCAAATGCCCTTCATGATGCCACAGTGGATCTAAACTCAAAAAAAGATGTCTAAATTGAATATGTGTGGGGAAATAATATACTTTAAATGATGGTTTCTTGTCGGAGATTGTGTTATCAGCATAACTCTGAATAGATACAGGCTGTATTTTGCATATGAGTTAATATTAACCAGTTTGGTACTCAGTGTATGACGAGTAGAGCAATGTGTCACAGGGCTTGAGTGTGACTTGCTGTTTCCGGCTTACAACCTTCTATATCAGCTCAGCCTTGACTCGACAAGCTGTAAACTGTCTGTTTTAGAAAGACACAGAATAGAATATAAGCTGTTCTTTTTTAGTTCACATTTTGGATATCTTCTACTAGGTAAGTAAATACCTCAGGTTTCTTTTATCAAACCAAACACTGCCGATCCTTTTTGCTATTGAACATGTGGTGTTTGGAGAACCGAGCATGACACAGTGATCAGTGTCATCTTTCTAACTAACTTCATCCATTTTCATGAGTGAATATGTATATACAGGCAGTCAAAGACACTTGATTAGAAAGTAATCAAAACGACATCTCAAAGTTTTTTAATCAGCAATATTGCAGACACTGTGTTACCACGGTTGTCTTTCCCATCTCTGTTTATATGGAAATGGATAAAGATAGTTAGAAAGATTGCATAAACAAACCTACAGTAGCTGTCAATGAAAATCTGTCAGTTCTGGGGTTGATGGCTGGTTCCGACTTTGGTTTTTTTATAGAATTGCTTTTACATGATGTGTTTGTATAACTACAAATTTTTTTATTTGGATTTAATATGAACAGATCGTTGTTGTTTCGTTTTTTTGTTGTTGTTTTTATTGCATCTTTTGTGTTTTTGTTCGATCCTAACTTTTTACCGCATTTTATTTTACCTTTAGTATTGTTATTAGTCATAGTCGTAGTAGTTGTATCATTATTATTAAAACCTGTCTCAGTTATACATTCTGATTGTTTTTTTTCTTTGGTTTAGATCTATAATGGGGTCAGTGGTGCGATCTGAGGTCATTCTCTCAGTTTACATCATTACCTTCCTGATCGGCCTTCCAGCCAATCTCCTGGCTCTCTACGCCTTCAGTGTCAA
>NW_007580298.1:26877-31066 GCF_000690725.1 Stegastes partitus | reverse complement strand
ATGGACATGAAGCAATCAATAAATGTTGCAAACCCACTCCGTTGACTGTGTCTCTTTGGCCGGAGAGGCTATCGTGGTCAGCATTCACCAGTGTTTTATTAAAGAGTGAAGAGAAATCTCTAATAGGCATTGTGTATTTACAGTGGGACAAAATTCTTCTCTCTCAAATCTAAATCAGTTCAAATCTTTAAAGATTAGGGATCAGTTGATACGTTTCTTTCAAATGATTAGTAATCAAGGCGACTAGTAGCCAATAGTTGGATCCAAAATACATTTGGAGTGAAAGCTCTTGGTTTTCTGAACATATACCATGATATCAGTCATACTGTCATGTAAAACAACGTCATTGACATATTTTTGCTACTGCAATTACTTCCCTACAACTACACACTATTCTGTACATTTTAATGCTGTTTGATTTGCTGCATAAAGATAACATACATGCAGCAGAGTCCCATCTCCCATCTCCAGCGCATTGCTCATAAAATCTCTGCGAGCGCCCCCCCAACCATCCACTTCTCCTCCTCCAGATAGGAACCACCAGTCTTTTCCCTTCCTGGTCTTGCACTTCCAAGACACAGTCGAGTAAATTACCTGGCATTTTACATCACTCTCCGCCTCATTCTTCTTGGTTTGGCTCAGACATACGGCCGGCAACGACCAGCAACCCTTCGGTGTTGACATAAGCGTCCTCTTCTGCTGTGTCGGGTAGCTACGATTAAAGAGAAAACATCAGTGGAACAGATAATGTACTAATCCCTAATTATAAAACTCTAAGTCAAAGTACCTCATTTGCCTCTCTGATTGGATTTTGGCTCGTAGCAACTTGACTCATTTCAAATGTGGGGTGACTGTTGGGGTTACGGCGATTCTTCAGAGCTCTGAAATACACAATAAAAGGGGAAAACTTGAGTTGCACTTTCATGCAGTTAACTTGTTGCCTTTGGTTCAAAAATCTGCTCCGTATATGATTTTAAAAAATTCGGGGTTGTCTTCATTTTAGTTAACTGACTTGATAACACACAGCAGAGCACAGAGTAGGGCGATCAACATGGCAGTTTTGGTAGCGAACATTAGGAACAGCACTGGATCTGAAACACAAAATTGACAATTAACATAAAGTTATAAATCAGACAAACAATTCTGATAAAAGTATAGATAGCCTGCATACATCACATTAAGCACATAATGACTTCTTGTTTTTTTCTTATCACCACCTACAAATGCCTTATCTTTTATCAAAACAGCGGTATATGTGAATAAGTGGCATTGTTGTNCTGATTTGTGTTTACTGCTACGTGAACTGCATCTGGATTCTATACAGCCGCCCCAGGATTTCCCGTTTGCAGAAGCAGAAGGCCATCGGCATGGCCTTGGGGACTCTGGCTGTGTTTCTCGTATGTGTTGTACCGTACAATCTCTCTCATGTACTGGGTTACTTCCAGCAAAAGAGCCCAGAGTGGAGGTACTACACCTTGCTGCTTAGCACCTGCAACACCTGCATCGATCCAATCATCTTCTACTTTTCCTCCTCTGTCTTCAGCTGCACCAGTAAAAACTCCATTTTCCGGAAGCGTGGGCTCGCTGGTATAGAAATGAAAGGGCAAGGCGCCAGCTCTAGCTAAGAGTAGAAATACATTTTCAATGTTGTATGTACATATTGAGCTTCAATGCTATTATTTTATTAAATTACAGACAGAATATCAGAGTGTGTAATGGTATATTTAACTCTTCATTAATAAAGCAATGTCTGACACTCTCAAGTTGTCTTAGATCACATTTAATGTATCTTCAATTCAGTTCAATTCACTTTTACTTATACAGCACAATTCGCAACGTATATCATCTCACAGCACTTAACATAGTAAGGTGAAGACCTTACGAATTTTAAACAGAGAACCTAACGATCCAAAGCTGCCTTTGGATTCCCTCTGAGCAAGCGGCGGGAAGCAACCAAAAAAACTCCAATGGGATGGCTTTGCTGAGGAAAGGCGACCATCTGCCCGACTGGTTGAAGTGAGAGTGGGGATGAAGGGGGAGGGATAGCAGGATAGCATGCAATACAAACAAAACAATGGAGATTTTGGAAATCAGCGAGTCCAGCGGCTGCAGATCAGAGACGTGGAGTTCCAGATCCAGAGACGTCCGCAAACAGAACAAGCACAGGACCTTGATCTCGTTCAGGGTAATCTAATCCTGATTAAAGGGGCTGTGTCTTTACATATGGCCATCAACATTTAAGTTNTATTTCCCAATGTTAAAATGACTTTTGATGACAAAATTTTCACAAATATAGACAGACTTTTATATTAATAAAATGATTTCTCCCTTTCAATGCTTAGGAACAGGGCAAGAAGATGGATACAATGACAGATGTTCTTTAAAAGCATGTTTAAATGACAAAACTAAAAAGCTAGATCATAGAAATCATGAAAGCTGTTTACGACATTATTGTGACTTTAAAACATGAAACCTTTTAGTTGTGTCATACATACACTGGACATCTATTTGGCTCTGGTTGGAACGTCCAGTTCAACAATGAATCGTATCAATCACAGATTAATAAAGACTTGAATTTGCCTATTGGCTTAACTATTCTAAATCTACAAGATGTAAATCTAAGGTGTGAAGATTTCGGTCTTGAAGTTGGCTTCTAGTCAGGGTTTGTAAAACAGACAAGTTTGAAGTTTAATTCATACATTGAACATGTGTTTTCCTGTTGCTTCAATGTCCAACTGCATGATCCTTTGCAGCCTTGTAGAATAAATGACTGCTGACTTACGTGACCTCAATGTTTAAAATGTGTTGATTCCTGATAAATATGTCAATCAGCTCTGTACCAGGTTTATATTATTGCTGCTGGACTGACATGTCAGAATCACATTTCTGTTCTCTGGTGTTGGACCAGAGTGGCTGACTAACACTGTGATGTCTTCAGGTGATTCTGGGAAGTTAGCTGCAACAACCTAACGTAGATTTCTGTAATAAAATAAAATCTAATTATCTCAGTTATGTGAGAGACTTCTTGAACATTATTACTAAGTAAATATGAATGTTTATCACATATTCACTGTGGGAACAAAAATAAAAAGTGATCTTGTTTCCAGTCATTTCCATTCACAACTCTATCTCATTCTCACACTCTTTGTGGCATTTTGATGACTTCCTCATTTTTAGGTCTAGTCTTCAGTGCTTCTCTAAAATGTAACCTCACTTTTGACTATTATTTATTTTACTGATTAATCTGCAGACTTTTTACATGATTAAGTAATGTCACATACATTTGCTGTCTATTGCATTAAGAACGTCCTTCCTTTGCTATCATCTAACATTGTGGGAACGTTTCAAAGAACAACTTCCTTAACAGCAACATTTCCAAAACATCCTCTGAATGTTACAGTCAACATGTTGAACCTTTGTTCATATGTCACATCATAGGACTATTTATATAAAACATTCTGTTCTCTGAGGACTCAAGAACATCCTGAAAACATTCTGAATGTTGCTTCTTCTTTTGTTATCATGTAACACAATCTGACAACACCCTCCAAACGTCCTCTGAATGTTAAAATGCTCCGTCTTGGTTCACTTTTAACCTCATCAGAACATTACTTGAAATGATAAATATCCTTAAAATGTTTGTTGATCATTAAATTTAAAGGTTGTTCTTTAAAACATTATTAGAACTTGTAGGTAACGTTTGCCAGTGTTGTGTGAATCTTCCCTCCTTGCTGGGCTGTAATGGTCCAATCAACTATCCAACTGCCAAAAACACGACATTAAACTGTTGTAAAGTAAAACATTTCCTCATTTTTGTTCAGAACATTAAACGCTGCATGAAATAAATGATCATGATGAACAGATGATCAGAACTACTGATAATTGTTCTGTATTCAATAGAATAATAAAGTCATTCACTAATTGTTTTGGTCCTAACTGAGAAATGACAAGAAAACTAAGTCAGTGGATCTGGTTCATGTTATTTTCTAGTTCTAGAAGTGGACAAACTGACTCACAGGAAACAGCAGCTGTTAGACTCCTGCTCACAGACGCATCTGTGCTGCCATCTTGTTTCTTGTAGACCACTGTACAGGAGAAGCTCTTTCTATGATGGAGGTGAGAAGCAGTGAAGGTCAGGACAGACTTCTTGACTTTAGTTTTGTCCTGATTCTCCTGCAGTTCCTCTTGA
>NW_007580298.1:24575-26088 GCF_000690725.1 Stegastes partitus | reverse complement strand
CTCACCCTGCAGCAGAGAGCCGACGAGAAGAGAAGTCAAAGCTCCAAGCATCTTTGTTTGTCTGGAGAAAGTCAAGTGTAAAACAGTGTTAAGTCTATAAATGAGACTGCATTGTTGGCTTATTTCTTTCTTTAAGTCGTTAAACATCAGTTTTAAATGTGATATTTTAAGATTTCTACCAAAAAACTCTTTTGTCTTTTTTACTAATAATTACAAATGTGAAAAAAAACGTCTGCTAGAGTAATGTTATCTTAAATCAAATGAAAAGTCACTCAAAGGATCATTTCAGTTATTTGTCATCTGAATCTCAAGATTTTTTTTACTCTCAGAAGCAAATATCTTTCACTCACTTGAGGAAACAGAGGATCAATATTGCTTTTATAATAATCAGTCTCTAAACATGTTTGCATCAGTTAAATGAATTTGTGCATTAATTAATAACTGTGATCAGGACAATTTAGTCCAAAGCTAAAGCTGACATATAATCTCACTGCAGAGATCAATGTTCAGCTCTCCAAAGTCATAGCAGGAATATTATGCACAAACAATAAACTGTTTTTATGTAAAAATGCTCAGAACACAAAATGTCAGTTTAAAAACAGAAAAAGAAAAAAAAGAGGAAGTCAAAATGGTTGTAGTTAGAAACATTTTCTGACATTTATTTAACTGTTCTATTATTATTTTTTATCTCAACATAAATTAATCTATCAATCTATGTTCAGGATTAGACAAAGATATCATCAGGAGCAACAATCTATAAAACCCAACGGACTGACAGCTTGAAAGTGTCAAAATGTCAAAAACATCAGCTGCAATTGAAGTCCCACCATTTTACTTTAAACTTTAAACTTTATCAATATTATCATTAATAATGTCTCATAGAACATCATACTGTCCTTTTGTTCAGTTTTAATCTTCAGTCGTGTATTATTGAAGGTATGATGACTTACATGTTGTATGAGGTCTGCAGAGGAGTCAAGTTCTTCAGAAGTGAGGTTACATTTCAGAGACGCACTGAAGACTACAACTAAAAAAGAGGAAGTCACAAAAAGAGATGAGATAAAGTTGTTACGACAAATTACTTTGAACAAGATCAGTTTGTTCCCACGGTGAATATGCGATAAACATTCGTATTTACTCCGTGATAATGTTCAAGAAGAATCTTTGGTTTTGCTGCATAGATGAAATGATTGATGGTCAAACTGTGAGGGTCCATCATGTTAAAAACAGACCATCAAAGATAGTCACTAAATGAATCTTCTATTAATGTCAGATGAAGTTTATTAATCCCTCCAGTGAATTCCTCTTTCAGTCTTCATTAGTTTTTAGTCTTTGGTCTTCATCAGATATGATCATTAGTCTTTGATGGTTTTAACCGTTATTTACTTTGACTCTGAAATTCTCACATTTTCATATTTTATAGATTGATCCTTCTCCATCCATCCATCCATCATCTATACACCGCTTAATCCTCACTGGGGTCATGGGGGGCTGGAGTCTATCCCAGCTGACT
>NW_007580298.1:14211-23410 GCF_000690725.1 Stegastes partitus | reverse complement strand
TGCAAAATGTGTTAGAAATTTTGCTTTATTTCAGTTTAATAATAGTTACATTATTCAATCATTTTTTCTTCTTTTGAGACCTTATCTAAACCCAATTTGTAAATAAGAAAAAAGTGATTGTTAAACAGATTGAGGGAACATTTCAGGTTTACATGGTACATAGGGTTTGCATGAACAATTGGACATATTACACTGGTTTGTCAAAAAGTCATTTGGTATAACTGTTACTCCACATAGTGCAATTTCTGCATAAAGAGTGTTGTCACAATCAAAGACTAAAACAGGGGTCTCCAATCCTGGTCTTCGAGAGCCACAGTCCAGCATGTTTCAAATGATCAGGATCGTTATCAGGCTTCTGCAGAGCTTGATGATGAGCTGATCATCTGAATCAGGTGTGTTGGAAGAGGTAAACATCTCAAACATGCAGGACTGTGGCTCTCGAGGACCTGCATTGGAGACCCCAGGACTAAAAGAAAATTGAAGTTAACAATGATTTGGATCCAGGTTCTCTGACACCCCAAGAAGAAACAATACTTTGTAATTTTCAAAAACATGTCATCAGTTTATAGTCACTATCTATCAAGAGATTAACAAATGTTAAGTGTGTTTTTTCAGCTGTTGCCGCCCCTCCTGGATCTCTAAGCGCATCATCGTGGTTGATGTGAAGGTTACTGTCGCCCTCCTCCCATCAGGTCTGTAGGAGACCTCAGCAGCTCCGTGATCTTTGCCTGCAGCTCCTCAGCTTTCTCTGCGTTCTCTCTTTTCTCCACCTTTCCTCCCGCCACCCGGAGTCCCTTCAGCACAGACTGCAGGGCGTCCGCATTCTTCACCGAGTCCATCTGGTCTCTGTCGGCCTGGATCTCCTCCACCCAGTCCAGGTAGGCCTGAAGTAACCCGAGGTCATCCACAAAGTTTGCAATAATCCTGAGTCCTGGCCTACGTTGTTCCAGCTCCCTCAGCCTCCTCCTCCCCGTCTCTCCAATGTCATTCCCAACGATGCTGAGGAAGGAGAAAGTAGCTGGTTAGGGCAGTAGCTCACACTAGATGGCACTGTTGTAACACTCAGAACACTGAGCAGACTTGGCCTTGTGCTGTAGTCTTACGTCAGTGTCTTGAGGGAGGTGTTTTTGCTGAGGCAGTTGACAATGTTTTCTGTTCCTCTCTCTGTGATGCCGGTGATGTCCAGATAAAGTTCTTCCACAGTGTTGTTGTGCTCCAGAGCGTTCCACAGCTCCAAAACCCCCTCTGGACCCAGGTTATTGCCACACATACTGTAAACCAGAGAAGAACAGTTGTGTTGTTGTGATACATATTCAGCATGCGCCTGTATCAAAGGAGGTCAGAGTATCTGTAGTAGTAGTTATTGTTTTAGAGCACTGGAGTCACTTTCCTGAAACAAAGACCTCAGAAGCTAATAAAAGGTCTTAGATTTAACAGTAATTACAACTGTTTTGTGCAGTTGCAGGCTGCATGGAGACATTATACATCTAGAGATTATAAATATGATGGCCACATCTGTAAATATGCTGCAGGAGACTGTTTAATCCTTTTCTGCAGTATTTTAGTCAATGATTAATTTAAATGGGAAAGATGATGGTGTTCACAACACACCATCATCTTTATTATCTACACTAGTTGGGAAGGGTATTGTCTCATGCTGGTCATTTTTAGCAAACCTTACTGTCAAAAATATGATATACATGTCATCCATCCATTATCTATGCACCGCTTCATCCTCACTAGGGTCACAGGGGGCTGGAGTCTATCCCAACTGAGAACCTGAAGAGAACCCACGCTACACGAGGAGAACATGGAGACTCCACGCAGAAAGATCCCAGGTGTCCTCACCGGGACGCGAACCGGCAACCTTCCTGCTGCGAGGCAACAGTGCGAACCTTGCACCTTGCAGCCCATGTATATGTAAGTAAAGTAATATTTTACTACAAGTAGATTGGTAGTTGTAGGTCTTTTTTGCATTTTGTTTGGTAATTCTTGGGGTGTCCCTAGTGAGGATTAGTAGATTCTTGGGGTTTAAGTGCACAAGAGCACGACAAAGAAACAAAACTTTGATCTTCATTATCTTTGATTCATTGTTGTTACGATGTTTTGATGATGGCAATAACTTTTCATAGTGAATGATTAGTTGGAGTGTGTCACCTCAAGCACTGCTAAGGTAAACATTTTATGACAGTCCTGTTCTGTGGCTGTCTTATCTTTCAAGGCAAGTAGTTGTAATAAATAATCTGCAATGACTCACAAGAGCTTCTTCACTTGGCACTCGTTTGATTTCAGAACTGCAGATTCCAAAATAGCTGCATGCTGGTCCAGACAGTTGTATCTCAAACTGAAAGAGAATGGTTAAAAAAGAAAAAAAGGGTCCTCATTGTTTTTTGGCAGTCTTGACTTGAAAGAGGACTTGTGTCCATAGCAGCATGCATTAGACAGAAGGCGGGTTGCACCCTGGAGACGCTACCAGTCTATCACAGTGAGACATACAGACAAACAAAACTAACGATGCAAACTCCCCACTGAAAGGCGTCTGCTAGCAAGGAAGCTTGAACCAACGCATGTTTTTATTCCACAGTACTTAAATTTTTACTCTAGTCTTTTTGACAGTTGAATATAAAAGAAGGTACTCACTAGAGAGTTTCACAGCGATGTAGGATCGGCCCCAGTCTGTCGAGTCCTCTGTTTCCAATGTTGGAGTAGCCCAAGTTGAGCTCTTGCAGGTTGTGTGGAGAAAACTGCAGCACGTAGTGCATCGCTGCGCAGTCTACAACACTGAGCTTCATTTTAAACAGGTGAAGTGTCTTGATTTCTGGTGCTGCGATGCTGGTAGTTTCCTTCATGTGGAACTCCATGAGGCAGTGGAGAAGATTCAGAGCTGTAAGGTTTTCCAGCTTTCTGCCTTTAAACTGATCTTGGACCCACAAACCCAGCCTAGTGGGGAGGCCGTCCCCTTGCTGCAACTGGGAATGAACAAGGCCATCTAAATCTCCTGCCAGCCGTGCTCGAAGCATTCCCATGAAGAAGCGTGTGAACATTTGGAGGCTCTCCAGTTTGTCAATGTTGAGATCAATGTTTTGCAGAGGTGCAGCAACGGAGGATACCGGATGTCTCCCAAAGCACCAGAAATCAAGAGCTTGGATTACTTCATCCTGGCTGGAGAGGTTGATGGCACAGTAGAGGGCAGCCAGATGTTCTTGAACTGTCAAGTGAAAGAATGAAAACATCTCCACTGTCTCCTCTTTGAGAGGCTGGAGGATGTGACAGAGAAAGGTGCTCTGAACATCAACAGGTGTAACACCGTAGTTCTCCAGATCCGCTCTGACAAACATTATCTTCCTCTGAAGAAGACTTTCATAAGCCAGTTTTCCCAGGTTTGTCAGTTGTTGCTTGGCTAAAGAGAGAACCTCAGATCTAGGTGTGCTTCTATCTGCGCTCCCCTTCAGTGCATGGTGCTTGACTGCTGTAAACAAGTAGCAGAAATAAACCTCACTGACTGTTCTGGGTGGGTTTAACTCCAGAGACTTTGAGTCACCAACATCTGCAGTCCCTGAACAAAAGAACTCAGCCATAGCAGTACAGATGATGTAGCAGTAAAGAGGGATGAAGGACAGCACAAAAAGGTTGTCGTTGTTCAAGATGTAATCATAGACTTTTGCTGCAACTTTGCTCTCTTTGTAGAACTTTGTCGTATATTCTTTCACCTGGTCTTCCTCAAAGCCTAGAACTACACAACATCTCTGGAAGAAACGTTTGGGTGCGAAAGTAGACGGCCTTGTCGTGACGATGACTGATGCCTCCGGAAGAAGACTTCCCTTGATCAAAGCCGCCATTAGCTCTGAAACTGGCACCTTTGTGCTCAAATCAATGTTGTTGTCTGGACTGTTCCAGTCCAAGGGGAATTTAAACTCATCTAAACCATCCAAGATGAAGAGCAAAGAGCTTGGTGAGGTGAAAAGATCAGGCAGAGCTTCCTTCAGGTACCGGAACCGTTCTCCAAGCAGCTCCAATAAACTCAGCGGGGCTTTAATCAGATTGAGCTCCCGGAAGCGCAGGTCAAAAATGCAGGTGAATTCACGCATATTCTTCCCAATTGCCCACTCATAGACCAGCCTCTGTACTGCTACACTTTTTCCAATACCAGCAATACCCTTGACTTTAACCCTTTTTGGGGGCCGCTCCGACGGTCCCTGGGGGCTAAACAGATGACAAGGCCGGATGCGCTGGCAGCTCTGGTGGTCATAGATGCGAGCTCGTCTCCTCGACAAGTCAAAGTATTCGTGTTGGCTGCTGTCGACTAAGTCATTATCTTCTGTCACGAAGAGGTCAGTGTAGCGGATTTCGATGTGAGAAGCTGAGTTTGAAGCCACTCTGTTGCCCTCTGAGTAACATCGTAGCTGCTCGGTGCGTTTCAGCAGGGTTGTTTTATGGGCAGAAATTGGAACTAGAAGGGAAATATTGAACAAGAAAACATCACTGATGAGTTTGCCAGATACTTCTCTGCTTCAGTTCATCTTTGCTGGCATACCTTTAATGTTCGCCAACACTCGATTCCTGCCGGGTTTTACTTCTTCTTTAGCTGCAATATGAAAATAATAATTAAAACAAGCATGGGAACAAGTTATTGAAAAGTTATATGGTACATGCCTATGTATTATACATCACTGGTAAGAAGTCACATCAGAAGTGTTGTATAGTATTTTAAATCAAGTTTTAGATAAGATGATAAATTCCTACCTTTAACCTCAGGACTGATGGAGAATCCTTTGCTCTTTCCTTTAAACAATTTAGCAATGGGGCCTTTCGTCTGCTTTTCTGTAAATATCACAGGAGTTGTGTATTAAATATATCAGATAATGCATCAAAAGTCAGTTTGAGTTCGCTAACATACCATGCACCTTCATTAGGGGTCACATTCACAGGTTTCTGTGTTGTCTGAGCGTTTTCATGTCATAGGGTTTGATCGTGTGGGAACCATTCATATTTGTACCAGATATTCAAAGCATCCACAAAGTCAGTCGTAGTCACTTTCTGTACAACATTTTACGACAGTCCATCCTGTAAATGTTGAGATATTTCAGTCTGGACCAAAGTCGTGGACTGACTGATGAACACATATTATCATCCCAAGAGCCATATCGCGAGCAAGACTAAAATTTTAACTAATGACAACTGAGCTAAATATTCTTTATGCATTAAAACAGCATCATTGCCAGTCAGCCGATTGTTTTGCTGATCGTCCCCTACTAACGCTGTCGCCACACGTCTGTTATTCAGCAGGCAATTAAATTTGTTTTTTGTGCCTTTTTCTTCACTTTGTGCTCAAGGTTGCAAAGTAACATCATTCTCCTTTTCTTTAGCTGTTAATGAACCGGTTTATATAAAACACTACAAGACAGTTGTCAGCAGCATATTAAAGCAACCTCACCTTTAACAGGTGCAGGAACTGGCTCACTGATGGCACCGTTCCTGCAGTGTCTCTCAACCCAGAGCTGCAGATCTCTGCAGTAATAATCCTGCACGTCCTTCAGCACCAGCAGGAACTGTTGACTGCTCTTCTCAGTGGCGCACACCGTCTCCAGGACCTGGACCACGGCGTTGGAAGGCGTCCTCTCCAGCAGAGATAGGTAGCAGGCAGAGGAAAGCACCTCTTCATCACGCAGCCAACGCAGCAACGGTGCCGGATGGTCACAAGTCCACTTCAGCAGTAAGTCTCTCTGAGACTGGAGCAGCTGCTGAGCTGAAGTCATAGCTTCTGAAAAAATACAGTTGGACCATCACAAGTAATCAAGCAAATACAAAACCAAACTTTGTGTTAAGAGCACACTGAAGCTATGACAACACAGTTCTCATGCATATACAAAATAACATTAGTACAACATTAAAAACTAAGGATTTCAGCATAAACACACCATGCACCATCATTTAAATACACACCGTCAGTAGATGTTAAATCTTTACATTCTAAAATGGTTTCAGTCTTGTCTGGTGTAGCTGTCTGCAGCCATGAGTGTTGGCATGTCAGCAGTTTGTGTTCCGTCTTAAGGTGCAGGACAGTGCGGCAGCAATTCATTCAACCGTTTAAAGGGTCCATAGTTCAAGTCCCAGTCAGTTCAAGTCCCAGTCAGTTCAAGCCTCTGACTGCTCGGTTTTGTTTGATCTGTGGTATCTGATGTTCCACATAGTCGGTTTATGATAGGAGTCTCCAGGTCAAACGTTTTATCTGGGTATTGAAACCTTGCAGATTTATGATTAGAGTAATCAGATTAAAATCGCATATGGAGGGTTGTCACATTATCTAGAGGACGTGACTCCCGATAGGACAGGAAACATGTTCATTGTTTATGTAAACAACTCCCCGATATAAGCCAGTGGTTAAGGTTGGTCTGGAGGGTGATTCTTTTTGGCTTTGAATCCNGTTTAAGTTCTACAGAGTCGGCTTTCTTCACACAACTCCGCACATCAACTCTCTTTTTCTTGTTGTTTTTTTCTTTTCAGAAAGTTGAAAAGCTGACAGAACAGTGCTACTCACGCCCCCTTTTTTTAATTTCATTTTTTTCCCCTAAACTCAGGTGCTACTCAATCCTGCCTATAAAGAGTGGAGGAGTGGCGTCAGATGCGGTCGCTCTCCAGTTGGTTGCTGCTGATCTCTGAGCTCGTTCTGCTCTCTGGCTCTTCTGATTACACCACCGCTTCAGACTACCTGTCAAACATCCACCGCCACGCCAGCACCCTCGCCTTGTTTCAAGTGTTTGCTCTTTCTGAAGTGGAGGCCGGAGATTTGTAATAAAACCTGATTTATTTTCGCTTGCTCTGAGCCGAGGTTTTAAAGTGGCCGTACCAATAGCTACTAATTTCTGTTCAATTTTATGTAAAGATCTGCAATAGTTGAATATCAGATACACATAAAATAGAACGTAGAGCAGATATCTTTGCGGCACATTTTCCTTTTAAGAGTTTGCACCTAGTATGATCTCATTAAATCTGCAGTCATCTACTGCTCATAGTGTTCAATAACAGGCTCTGATGTTTTCATACGTCAAAGAACAGACACATATGCAGTCATCTTCGTCAAAATAGCAGTTTTTTAAAGACAATTTTCATTAGAGAAGGTAAAAAAAAAATCTATTGCAGACTTCTTTTAGCATAGAATAAAAAATGAAATTTCAAATTTTCAACTTGCAAAATGTGTTAGAAATTTTGCTTTATTTCAGTTTAATAATAGTTACATTATTCAATCATTTTTTCTTCTTTTGAGACCTTATCTAAACCCAATTTGTAAATAAGAAAAAAGTGATTGTTAAACAGATTGAGGGAACATTTCAGGTTTACATGGTACATAGGGTTTGCATGAACAATTGGACATATTACACTGGTTTGTCAAAAAGTCATTTGGTATAACTGTTACTCCACATAGTGCAATTTCTGCATAAAGAGTGTTGTCACAATCAAAGACTAAAACAGGGGTCTCCAATCCTGGTCTTCGAGAGCCACAGTCCAGCATGTTTCAAATGATCAGGATCGTTATCAGGCTTCTGCAGAGCTTGATGATGAGCTGATCATCTGAATCAGGTGTGTTGGAAGAGGTAAACATCTCAAACATGCAGGACTGTGGCTCTCGAGGACCTGCATTGGAGACCCCAGGACTAAAAGAAAATTGAAGTTAACAATGATTTGGATCCAGGTTCTCTGACACCCCAAGAAGAAACAATGCTTTGTAATTTTCAAAAACATGTCATCAGTTTATAGTCACTAACTATCAAGAGATTAACAAATGTTACGTCTGTTATTTGAGCTGTTGCCGCCCCTCCTGGATCTCTAAGCGCATCATCGTGGTTGATGTGAAGGTTACTGTCGCCCTCCTCCCATCAGGTCTGTAGGAGACCTCAGCAGCTCCGTGATCTTTGCCTGCAGCTCCTCAGCTTTCTCTGCGTTCTCTCTTTTCTCCACCTTTCCTCCCGCCACCCGGAGTCCCTTCAGCACAGACTGCAGGGCGTCCGCATTCTTCACCGAGTCCATCTGGTCTCTGTCGGCCTGGATCTCCTCCACCCAGTCCAGGTAGGCCTGAAGTAACCCGAGGTCATCCACAAAGTTTGCAATAATCCTGAGTCCTGGCCTACGTTGTTCCAGCTCCCTCAGCCTCCTCCTCCCCGTCTCTCCAATGTCATTCCCAACGATGCTGAGGAAGGAAAAAAATAGCTGGTTAGGGCAGTAGCTCACACTAGATGGCACTGTTGTAACACTCAGAACACTGAGCAGACTTGGCCTTGTGCTGTAGTCTTACGTCAGTGTCTTGAGGGAGGTGTTTTTGCTGAGGCAGTTGACAATGTTTTCTGTTCCTCTCTCTGTGATGCCGGTGATGTCCAGATAAAGTTCTTCCACAGTGTTGTTGTGCTCCAGAGCGTTCCACAGCTCCAAAACCCCCTCTGGACCCAGGTTATTGCCACACATACTGTAAACCAGAGAAGAACAGTTGTGTTGTTGTGATACATATTCAGCATGCGCCTGTATCAAAGGAGGTCAGAGTATCTGTAGTAGTGTTGATTTTTTTTTACAGCACTGGAGTCACTTTCCTGAAACAAAGACCTCAGAAGCTAATAAAAGGTCTTAGATTTAACAGTAATTACAACTGTTTTGTGCAGTTGCAGGCTGCAGGGAGACATTATACATCTATAGATTATAAACAAGATGGACACATCTGTAAATATGCTGCAGGAGACTGTTTAATCCTTTTCTGCAGTATTTTAGTCAATGATTAATTTAAATGGGAAAGATGATGGTGTTCACAACACACCATCATCTTTATTATCTACACTAGTTGGGAAGGGTATTGTCTCATGCTGGTCATTTTTAGCAAACCTTACTGTCAAAAATATGATATACATGTCATCCATCCATTATCTATGCACCGCTTCATCCTCACTAGGGTCACAGGGGGCTGGAGTCTATCCCAACTGAGAACCTGAAGAGAACCCACGCTACACGAGGAGAACATGGAGACTCCACGCAGAAAGATCCCAGGTGTCCTCACCGGGACGCGAACCGGCAACCTTCCTGCTGCGAGGCAACAGTGCGAACCTTGCACCTTGCAGCCCATGTATATGTAAGTAAAGTAATATTTTACTACAAGTAGATAGGTAGTTGTAGGTCTTGTTTGCATTTTGTTTGGTAATTCTTGGGGTGTCCCTAGTGA
>NW_007580298.1:0-8141 GCF_000690725.1 Stegastes partitus | reverse complement strand
GAGTAACACTCTTAGAGGAAGAACTAAACCCTTCATTCTGGTTTAAGTGCAAAAGTTTTGCATGAAACTTTGCCTCTTTGTTTTCTTTCCTTAACTGTGTTGACCTACTTCCACTGACAGATTGTTTTTTTTTTTTCATCAGCACAGCAATAAAGTGGTGTCTGAGAGAAAAAGTGAATCATTAATCCGTTTTATTCTGCCTTTACCGTCTTGTATCTTGTCTGCGTGACTTTAATCACGCAGCCAGAGGTTTGGTTTTGGTCGGTCCGTGTGGACAGATGGAATCAGAAATGAGCACATTTAGTGTCAGGGCCCTTTGAGGAAACAGGCATCAGCATGAGAATGACTCACCCGTTGTCATGTGTCGTCTTACAAATACTTGCTGAGGTCTTTCTTTCCCCTGCAAACAAAGTCACCACTGGAATGATCATTTGAATCTTTTTGTAACGTTTCAATCGGCATAAAGTTGTACATTTATCACAATTTCACTCATTTTGAGGCTTGAGGAGAACTCAGCAGGGTGGAATAAATTAATATGATGAACATCAGTGACAAAGATATTGGAAGCTTGAGAGGAGGTATCAAAGTGAAGTCATAGCACAATGAAACAACCCAACTTCCCCCTCTGTGCCCCTCTGTTCATCCTTCCCTGTCTGTGGCGGCAGAGCAGGGCTGCAATCATGCATGTGGACAGCGTCTTCCTTACGTGTCCTCTGATTTTTGGTAAGTAATCCAAATTTCTATTTTTGATGCATTTGCTTTGCTGTGTACATTCATTACATTGTTTATCCATGTGCCTATTAGCGCTGGAATTATCAGAATTAAATCAGTGAAAAATGTAGAAATCGTCTGTGAATGTTCCCTGCAGAATACATCCTATGTGAGATTTTTGAGTATCCACATAGGAAGTTTAAAAAAAATACGCACTTGTTTATTTTCTCAATCAAGTTGATGTCGCTGTGAGAATAAATGTGCAAGAAAAATCCTAAATCATTTGATTATTTAACTTTGCAGTAGTAGATTAGTTCCAGAGCTAAAAGCGTAGCTGCCCTCTTCCCTTTTCTAAATATACATCTGTTGCAAAATTGCCCTGTGTCATGTTATGCACTTGCAGACAGTGCAATCCAATACAGCAGTTCTGTTCAAATCTAGTATTCATGATGACCTTTCTGCAAGAATTCAATTTCACCTTCCTGAGAAACTTTTTAACAGCCCAGATCTTTGGCTCCTCAGTAATGCTTAAAACATCACAATTACAGGACGCCTGTAATTCATCTCACTTAACTGTATACATCTCGCTAATAAACCTGCTCTCTTCACTCCCTGAACTTACACCCAGAATAAATCACAGTTCTGTCAGCTTCTGCTTGCTAAACGACTTTCTGCTCTCCGTAGCAGCAGCCTTGTGGAGGGGGGTCCAGGCTGTGTCTCCTGTTCCCTCAGTCCCTGACCGGGTCCAAGCCCTGGCGGGCTCCTGCGTGGTGATCCCCTGCTCCTTCACTCCTCTGGCTTCTCGTCCTCTCAGGGGGAGGAAGGAGAGGGTGGACGTGAGGCTGAGGTTCAGAGGTGGCGGCCATTTTTTCCCTCTCCGAAGCACCGCTTTTAACAGCCAGGACAGAGATCAAGTGAGCAGGGATTTCCAAGGCCGGACGTCCCTTTTTGGTCGGATCGCAGACGGAGACTGCTCGGTGAAGATTGAAAGGATCAGACAGGACGACCCGCAGGTGTTTGAAATTGCTCTGAAGACAGGCGATGACTTGCTCTGGGGGAAACCATCGAGCTTCAGCCTGGACGTTGTTGGTGAGTCGGGATGACAGTGCACTACTCTTTTAAAACAGAGCCAGATGATGTCTTTTTTTTTAGGACAAAAAGCTACGAAAGAGAGGAGATATGAGTACGATTGTAGAATAATCTCTCACACTTGACTCTGAGTGGTGTGCAAAACCCCAAATCTAAATAGTGAAAAGTGCAGTCAGTGACATTTATCGCTTGTTTAAGGGGAAAGTAGACATCAGATCAGCAGATTTGTCTTCCTCTGAGCTCATTCCCAACATGACAACCTGGAGAAAGTTTAGAAAAAGATCATAAATACACAAATGAAGATGTTGACAAAAGAGTGTAAAATCACCCACCTTGAATATTTAAATTGAATGTATTGTGCATAAATTCCACGATTTTGCTCTTTTGCACTTTTAATAGAGTATTTATTTTATTGCTATTTTACTATTTCTATCATCTTTTAACTTGTTTTTCTTAGACTGTGACCATATAAGCTGCTGCAAAGATGATGCACAGTGACAATAAAGCTTCTTCTAAATACAGAAACCTGGGACATGTAATCCATAGTAGCGGCCTTTGCAAAAGATTCTGCTTCTCTGGTAGAACTTAAGTGTCTTTAATCAGCTACACAGACGCAATAAAACACAGTAATGATGCTGATTTTCCTCACTCACAGAAACCCCCGAGGCTCCCGTCATCAGCGGCATGTTGTCAGCCACAGAGGGCCAGCTGGTCACCCTGAACTGCTCCGTCAGCTATCACTGCCCCTCCAGACCTCCTGCCCTGCAGTGGAGGTGGGAGCGGGGAGCCCAGCTGAACAGCACTGAGGCCGGGGAAGTGCAGACGGTCCACCCGGATCCCCAGCGGCTGACGTTGCTGGCCTCTGTGTCCTTCACTGTGTCGCACCAGGTGAAGCCCAGGCTCAGATGCGAGGTCAGCTACCCAGGAGCCAAACCACTAGCCATCTCGAAGGATCTGCATGTGACATGTAAGCAACGTTTTGATTGTGTTTTTGTGTTTTTGGGGCCTTCAGTTTGCATCTTATTTTTCATTTTTTATTACATTTTTTTAGTTCCACCAAAGGATGTGAAGATTCAGGTCCAGACCTTGACAGTGCATGAGGGGGGCAGTGCCTTGCTGATGTGCTCGTGTAAAGCTGACCCCCCGGCGTCAGAGTACCGCTGGTCCTACAGTCAGCACGGCCGCACCGTGCACCTCCACCAGCGAACGCACACAGTCCGGGTGTTCAACGTGACCCGGGATATGAGGGTCCGCTGCTCCGCTCAAAACCTGATTGGTCGAGGGGAGTCCCGGCCCACGCCACTAAACATACAATGTAAGTCCACCTCTATCCTGCGTACATATCTGACACGTGTTTTAAAAAATGAGTACTTCACTGCCCTCTCTTGTTATACGTTTCAAGTTTGTTTCACTTCTGACTGATCAGAAACGTGTATCTAACCACAGTAACGGTGAGGTCGCAGTGCCCTGAGCGCTCTCTACAGCACACATCACTGCAGCAGGATGAGAAACAAAGTCATTATAGGTCGGGAAAAGGAGATTTTCGCTCTAGTGTTAAGTTGAAAACGGTGCAATTCAAAGATGCAAAGAAACATGTGCAGTCGTGACTCGATAATCTGACCCTTAACAAGCCAAAAACCTTACTATACCACAGGTTTTTAGGAAAAACAAACAGAACCCATTAAAAACAGCCTTAACATACCGACAGCCTTGGATTCTGACTCCGACATGACATTTTATGTCACAAATCAGGCTAACGGCGTATTATCTGACTGAACAATCCCACAGATTGGCTACGTTCACACTGCAGGACTTAATGCTCAATTCAGATTTTTTTGTGAAATCTGATTTCTTAGCGAGTTCCTTCACATTTCCAATTAAATGCGACTTGTATGTGATCTGCTGTGTGAACTTCATACGACCCAAAAGTGTCCCGCATGCGCAGAAGAGGACACGACGACATCACACGCAGCGAGCGAGCTCAGTGTTTACGGAAGATGGATGGTGGCGGCAGCACCAAAGGTGGAAACAGAACTGTGATCGCTATCCTAAACTGACATCAGCAGCCAAGTACTGCCTGTGCGTTCCGGCCACTTTCACCCCGTCGGAGTGCTCCCCTGGGGTGGAAGTGTCCCCTTGACCACTTTGAATATTCAGATATTCATCATTAATTGGGCCTGAATATCCAGAGACCAGAAAGTGCTATTCAGACCAGCCCTGCTAGTTATTATAACAACTATGAACAATAAATATTAACAACTAATGAGCCTTCCAGCATTAAGCCCTCCTTGTATCTCCACCTCCGTCTTGACAATCCAACAGCCTTGTTATCCGACATAAAAGAAGGTTTTACATTTAGTGTCGGATTATCGAGCCACGACTATAATTAGAGAAGGGCTTCCAAAGAATAGTTTTGAGAAATGTGCATATTAGCTTTCTTACCCAGAGTTAAATAGAAATACTGACCACTATGTGCCAGTAAATAAGGAGCTACCACATGCAGCCAACCAGCCCCACAGAAACTCCAAGAAGTTACTGGTCCCAGACAAGAAACAGCTCATACTGCTCTACAATAGAATGAACTGATATTTAAACACCTTAGCAAATGACATTTAAATTAGTGAGCTTTAGATGTTCCCCGGTAGCGCAACCAGATAAGATGGCGTCCCATGAACATGGGCTAAAGTTTGAATCCTGCTCACGACCCTTTGCTGCAGGTCTCTCCCCCATTCTTCCCCCCTTTCCTGTCTCTCTCCACTGCTCTACTAAAAATAATAAAGGGAAAAAGAATAGGGAGCTTTAGAGGCACTGGTAAGAAGATCTTGGCTTTTTTTTTTCACTAAGCTGAGCTAACCAGCTTCTTGCTATAGCTTCACATTTACAGTCTTCTCATCTAACTCTCAGTAAGAAAGCGATTAAAGCATGTGTTTCACAGTCACTTTATTCTAAATCTCCATACACAAAAAGAGCATACACAGCTTAGTAAAACAGGGTTACAATATCACAAGGTTAAGTGCCGAAAGAACAGAAATTCAAGTGTATGAAGTGTCAAAACACATCCTCTCTCTCTCTCTCCTCCAGATAAGCCGCTCATCCTCCGGCTCTCCTCCAGCTGTGCCGTGGAGGAGCAAGAGCTGCTGTGCCGCTGTTCGGTCGACTCCAACCCCAAACCTGCCGTCACCTGGAGCGTTAACGGGACGGTTCCACCTCAAGATTACAATCTGTCAGTCACATCAGAGCCCGACATGCTAACAGCTACTCTGAGGGGCCGCATGGACAAACCTCAGAGGGTGATCTGCTTTGCTGTCAACGCACTGGGAAACGACTCCCTGGTTCTGCTGCAGGGAGAAGAAGGTGTGTTCAAAGTGTTGTTTTTCCACACTGCTAGGTTCTTTAATCACCCTGATGTAGAACATGCCTGCAGCTTAAAAACATGAGAGAAAAATCTGATGCTTTTGTTTAAAAAAAAAGCTTTTACAGAGCATAATCATATTAAGTTACTAGATCAAACATGAAGCAATAAGTCTATAAGTGAAACAGTACTTCATGTGCTGCTGCCCTTGTGGTCTACACACAGATGCAGCACCATTGCTGTGGATGGTTTTGCCTGCCGTGGCCGTCTGCCTGCTCGTACCTCTTCTGTCTCTTCTTGTCTACTGCTGCCGAAAGAGAGCCGGAAAGTACGTAACGCCCGTCTGCCCTCTAATTTCACGACACTTGCTTATTGCGAGGCTCACGTAACTCTTGCGCTCCTCTCAGACGTGTCCTGAGCAGACGTCCAGCTGTGTACCCCGGAGGACTGGGAATTTATCAGGACAGGATGCCTCTCTATATAAACTGCACAGAAGTGACCCACATTTACACCAACGGCAGCTACCAACTAGTCTACCAGAACTGCACGCCTCTGTTTGTCCACACAAAGCAGGTATTTGATTAATTTGACTTTTGGCTCTGCGACGTTACCACAGATTTTCCCGAGATTGGAAATGTCTACTTTCTGTATTTGAGGATTATCCACATTTGTCCCCCCTTTTTTTGCAGATCCGTCCAATGGGCAGAAGAGGTGGGGAGAGAAGACGAGGGGGAGAGGGGGGAGGAGTGGACAGACAGGCCGGTTTGGGAGTCAGAGGCACCAGAGAGGTGCAGGGTGCTGCTGTGGCCGATGCAGAGACCGCCATCTACCTGGAGATCCTCTGAGCTCCGAGTCAAAATTCCCGTTCGTTGTCATACTGGTGGTTATCCATGTGTTCACGTAGCTTTCAGGCTGTTGTATATAGTGTACATCCATACTTGTGTTCATTAGCATTTCCGTCCTGTCTTTTTGAATAGCTAGCGGTGATCTATCTGTTACTAAATCTCCATATTGAACTGTTTCTGTCATTGAGTGTTGGTTTGTGACTTGTATCTTTGCTCTTTTTTTATATATATATAAAAGGTGAAAAGATCTGATAAAGAAGGTTTCATCATTTCATCTGTGACACCACTGAGATCACAAGAACAGACGCTCAAAACTCATGTAGTGTTACGAGTCCCGTACTGGTTTGGCTTAAATCTGGTTTAATTTCAGTGAACAAAAACAAGCTTTAGTTGTGATACTTGGTGTGTCTTTCCTTTTGTTGCGGACCGCTGAGCTGTTCTAGCAGCATTTGTAACAGCAGCTACGGTACAAAGTGATCCTCAGGCAGCGTTCAAGTTCCTCTGAAAGGAGAAAGACTCCAGTTCAAGCTGTGGTGAACAGTCATTATATCCACTGGGGCCCAGAGCACAACATGATTTTTGGGTCCCTCCACTAATGACGATAACGCTGATCAATGATTATTCACACACTTACTATAAACTTATTTCATTTTCTAATTTGTTGTAACGAATACACTCAATGTGAGACTTCTTTCTGTGAGATTGTAATCCACAGTGATAAAGGTCATTGAAGCAGATTTGCAAACTAGCAGAAAAATCTACTATATTATTAATATTTGGCAAAAGTCAGCAACTCTTCCTGCTGGCAGCACAGAGAAGCAATATATAAAACCACCCTTTTGTATACCAGGCATGTTTTCATCCATCTATAATAATAATTATAATCTGAAATGGTAGTAAATTCACCTACAAGTGAGGCCTGGGATTGATTTGCACTTAATATTTAAAGTGACTTATTCAACTGAGATATTGAATGTCGTAGGCCCACTAAAAGAAACTTTTGTAGCCTATTTAGATTTATGCTGGGTATGTATATTGTGTGTGTGTGTGTGTGTGTGTGTGTGTGCACAGGAAAATTCTTCTGTGGAGTCCTAACTGCTCCAAATCAATACACAGAGTTGTCTCTTAAGTCAAAACTAAATTTTACTTGCAGCAAGGAATCACATGCACAGTACAGATTCTGAACAAGTGACTCCCGAGTCAAGAAACGTAGCATTTATACAGGCATAGACTAGATATCTCCTCTGCTCCCATCTGCTGAGCACAGGCTTGGTTACTTTTGCAAGTTCTGTGCACGCTATCTTTCACAGCCTTCTGTATTTCAAAAGTTGGACAAAGAGCATTTAATCATAATTTATAACACTGAATTTTTATAACAGTGTGTGTGTGTGTATCTTGGTGAGGCTCTTAGTTGCTAGGGTTACCTGCACACCTGTGGGCATAGGTAGAAATCAGCCAGACAGAGGCTTGATAAGGGAGACACAGGTGATCAGTGTCAGGGATTTGAGCCAAGGGGAAGCCACACAGTTTTTCAACCGTGCCTGTGTGTGTGTGTGTGTGTGTGTGTGTCACCGTCTTTTATGGATGTCATCGTATTTTTGTTTTCTTTGTATAGGAGCTCATTTTAGGTCGTTCGGCACCCGACCTTTTGTAGGTGTTTTTTAAGATTTGCAAGTTACATTAAATAAAGTGTTAAACGCACCTCCACCTCGTTTTTATGCGCCATCACGAGTTGGAAGTGCCTTCAAAATCCCTCAAGGGGCATTTTTGGTGGATAGATTGCCCCTACAGTAACAAAATAAACCAAAAGTCATCCATGTTAGATGTCAGATTACCTTTGAAATTACAAAGTCTGTTTTGTTGTTAACTTAACAGGTAAATCCGCTGAGGTCATAGCAGGAACAGGGACAGGAGGTACAGTGGGTGGAGGTGAGAGACAGATACAAGACACAACAACAACAACTGGTAGCCATGTTAGATGTCATATGAGATATTAAATATGACAACTCCTGCTCCAATGTGTTTTCCCTTGCAAAGGTATTCACATGATGTGCATTTATCGAAAAACAAATCTCCTGTCATGTGATTATGTATTGGGGAGGGGGGCTCTAGTCTATCCCAGCTGACTCAGGGTGAAGGCAGGT
>NW_007580297.1:22373-37504 GCF_000690725.1 Stegastes partitus | reverse complement strand
CTCCACTGGCTGCTCGACAAACTCACCGCGACCACCAGACCGGCTGTTTCCACGTCTTTCAGTCTTTATGTTAAACTAAACTCATGGGATCCCTGCTACTCAGAAACATGACAGTGGCAGTTTCTCCTCTGAGTTTTACCCCCGTGTCACTTTGTTGTGTTCTCGCATCAGTTCTTACCTGCCATATTAAACGCCCACACGTTTACACATCACATCCCACTTTGTAAGCAGGTTTCGTGTTCCTGATGTCCCGAGGCGTTGTCTCTTGAGTGATGTCCTTGGAGTTGACACAGATCCTTCCTGCAAAGTACTCCTCGTGACCTGCTCATTCATCTTTTTGTGTGAAATCAGTGACTTGTCAGCTCTGTCGTATTTCTACTGACCAACCACTGTATGTGACATAAGCACTGCAAGAACTCGGGGCAGGCGGCAGATGGTGTGAACATTTACAGGAACTTTGCCATAATCAGCCTTTTTGTGTTGGATCCAACAGCTTTGATTGTGACTCTGTTACTCAGAGTGTGCCAAAAAAAAAACCTTTACTCCAGTTCTATGAGCATGTAGGAAATAGAAAAATAAAGGGTTTGCTATGGCAGCCTATAGGACGCGTTTGATGTTGTTGATGGTAATGTTTGAGATGAGAGGACGGCTTCTTGATGAAAGCATCAAGAGGACAGAAGAACTGATGCTTGTTGTCCTCTCCGAGTGGAACCAATCAGCGTCAAATCCCATCCAGCAGTTTGTTTAGGGTCACTCAGAGGTACCTACGCTGGATTAGGTTCTTACCTGGAAACAGCCCTGAAAGAGGATCTACAGGGGCAGTTCTTTTAGTGTACAAGGTCACAGCTTCCTTATAAAACAGCCAGTGGTTGGTTGGTGTTTTTATGAGACTGAGGCAGGATTCTTGTACCACTTTTGTAAACACAGGCGGTATTCTCACATAACTTTTCCTTTGTGTTGGTGATTTCTCTGAGAACAATTCACTTACATGCTTCATGCACAGCAAAGCTTCTCATTAAAAGCGTTTGAATGAAACTGGATGATCTAACGGCGTATGTCGAAAATGGCTGTGTGTGTGTGTGTGTGTGTGTGTGTGTGTGTGTGTGTGTTAAGACATACAGGTAGCCTAGATTTTAGATTGCACTGATGCTGCTGACAGTTCAACCTCCAACCACGTCAAACCTTTTGTTTGGCACAAAACATTCTGAAATTACCGGAGAAGTAGGTTACATCAGCAACGCCGTATCGACAAAGACCGTGCAGTTTAACGCACAAAGAAAGAGAACGTCTCTCTATCTGTCAAAGCTGTTTTTTTTAAAAATGGTTTTTAGCTTCTTCTTTTTTTCTTTTTTTTTGGCGTATTTAATGATAAAATTCAAAATATGTTTTGACACACACTGTGCAGAGACACTCACTGTCAAGACAGACTTCATTAAAGAAGTCCACTTGCTCCATTCAGCTGCTCCTGTCAAATTATAATTCAGTAAAGTGAGCATCTGAATTCATTTCACCAAGGACACACTGAAAATAAAGTCTTTAGCTCCATGTTGTCAATCAAACATGACACTGATTCTTTTGTTTCCTTTCTTGAAGTCTTTTTGATTTTTGACCAAGGGTGCCTGGGCTTTGTGTGATTATTCCAAGTTTTCATGAAACAAGTTTTGACCAAGACACTAAAATAAATTTAGCCAAACAGCTATTTTTTTAAATGGGTTTTTATTTATCGTTATTTTCTATACTTGACTGATTGATCGCTAATTTAAGTGACTGTGACGTCTTCATGTTGCTGTGTTGTTCGTCCAGAGTCGACCACAGGCTGCGTCAGATGTCAGGACGCTGTTTAAGTGCTCACTTTGAGAAACATGTGTTTCAGTCTGTGTGATCCTCAATCTTCCTGTAGTGTGTCACTTTCCATAATTACTTTTCTCTAGCACCATCTAACCATACAGATAATTTAAGTTTAATATATCCGGGCCTTAGGGCGGCGCCGTAGTGCAGCAGCAAGAAAGCTGCCTACGTGGGTTTTCTCCGGCTTCCTCCTACGGTTCAACGACATGCATGATAGGTCAGCTGGTGATTCTAAATTGGTCATAGGTGTGAGTGTGAGCGTGCGTGGTTGACTGATTTTTCATAATAGACCAGGGGGGGCCTGTCCAGGGTGTATCCTCCCTCATGTCACTTGGGATTGGCTCCAGACCCCCACAAGCACACTGTAGCAAATGGATGGATGGATGGATGGATGTATGGATGGATGAATGGATGGATGGACGGATGGACAGATGGATGGACGGATGGACGGATGGATGGATGGATGGATGGATGGATGTCTAGGTCTGTATATCTGCCAACACAATGTAAGCAACTGTAGTTTTGCTTTTATTTTCATTGACCTTCCCCTGATAAAATGGTTGCAGCTGAATATTATAAATAAGTTATTTCTTGACAGACATGGATATTAGTCATGCTCTCTCTCTTTGGATACCACTGTCTGTCCTTTGATTGGTCCATCATTTTGATCTATTTTGAAACGTCTTCAGCTATTGAATGAACTATGATTACAGTTTGTACAGACATTCAGGGTCCCTGGAGGTCTTATGATTCTAATGATCACATGAGGTCTGGCTTTGTACAGCTTCTCACCTGCTTTGGTTCATGACAACTTACCT
This sequence comes from Stegastes partitus, assembly GCF_000690725.1. Lineage (NCBI taxonomy): Eukaryota > Metazoa > Chordata > Actinopteri > Pomacentridae > Stegastes > Stegastes partitus. The sequence continues at coordinate 34,838 of NW_007580297.1, read as the reverse complement.
GCAAAACACACAACATTCCCATCAGTCTCAGGTGCTTTTTGTGTTTAGTATTAGTCACTGGTTGCGTATTGACATACTCAACTTGAGGCCAGTTCATGTTTTCTGCCTCCATATGTCTGCAAGGATGATGTAAATTTTGTCATGCACCCAAGTCGAGGTCCGTAGAGATCCCTCTGCCGACAGTCATCTGCACGCCAGGTTTTGTTCTTACCAGACTGGAAGCACTGCAAGCGCACTGACTGCACATATGCCAGGAGAACAAATCGTGCTTGAAACAAATGCTTGTTATGAGAAGAGGCAGCGCGAGGAGATTTGTCGTCGTCCACATCTTTATAATTCAGGAGCTGTAATTGAAGCAGTCGCTGCCGGACTTCAGTTTCCTTGATTTAAACATACTTTCTACTGAAGGTGCTTTTTAGTTCTAAATTCTCCAGAAATCTTGTGTTGTTTGTTCCCAGTGCTCAGCACACCTCAGGAATGATCGCAGTGCTGCAGTTCAGTCAACATGAAGCTGCTATGTCCTGTAAAAGGTGCAAAGTTACAACATCTACATGACCCCTGTGTGTTCTCCTGTGTTTGATGTGGGAGGCACTGTGACTGTCTGACACATACCTGTTATTAATAGAACCGCGTGCACATCCGCTGTCCACTGTCAAAGCCTGCTCCGTTCATGTGGAAACCCTGAATTGGCCTTAAGATAGTGAACATGGTAAAAATTACACCTGCTGAATATGATTATGTTAGCAGTGTCAGTGTGAGCATGCTGACAGTCGTGTTTAGCTCAAAGCACTGCTTTGTGCCTAAATGCAGCCTCTCAGAGACGTTGCTATAGCTGTAGGCTCTTCACCTTGTTGAAAGGTAATTTTTGAAGACTAGGAGCACCACAGACATAATACCACCTACTTCCATTATGTAAGGGTGGCAGCAGAAGCCTGACAGACAAATATCTGACATCCTGGCCAAAAAAAAAACTAAAACTGTCAGCATGGCAAGATGATGCCACTTGATGTTGAGTGAAAACATTTCATGTCTGTCAATTAGACAGGTTTCTGGTTAAAACTCTGACTGGACCTGTGCATTGATCAGTCATCTGTTGGTCTGGAAGCAGTGTCCCTATGACTACGTACAATCCAAAGACTTCACCATCAGCAGATTTCACTGTAACTATACTAGAAACCATTTGACAGTGTGTTCCTCGACCGTCCAGACGTTTTACAAATATAGATGTAACTGTAAAAATGTTCAACACAAAATGTAGCTTCCTTCTATAATACTGGGATGGGAAGTAGAACTCTGACACCTCTGACAAATAACACCAAAACCATCTAATGGTACTAAAAGCACAGAGAGTGAGAAAATGTTTTTTTTTTTTTTTTTGTGAGGATTCAGGTGAAGGTAACCGTAAAACATGTGTGAAATGAAAAGTCCTGGAATACTTCTGGCACTTCTGGCATACATGTGGTTTCTCCAGGAAAGGAGACAGTGAAAGGAAGGCTATTTTATTGTGCTCATTTTAATTTTTTGACAAGAAAATAAAGAAAGAAAGCCTCTGAGAGATCCTATGGTAGAGCGTTCTCCCTTCCTCACTCTCTCTTTCTCCTGAGTCATTCACTAGAAGAATATAACACAAGTTTCCACTGAGGATTCCCTTGCAGCATGCTCCATTGTCATTTCTGTCTGTTGTCAGTCGGACCTCAGTTTATTTCCACTTTCTAGGCATTGCTGTTTCGAAAACACAGTTTCTTTTCATCACGGTTCAAAGAATAGCAGCGCTGATTAGGGTCACTGTCGACTGGTCGCCTCGACCATCAGCTTGTTGTTGTTGTTGTCTCATTGTGGATGAGCTCTGCTACTCTCTGACACATGATAAATTCAGGCCGTTACCTTTCATAAACAGAACGAAAAACCAAAAACAGTAATTTAATACATCGCTACATTGATATTACTGTTACTCAAAGAATGCTCAAGTGAGGCTTAAGAATCAAGCAATTATAAAATTGCAATCAGGAAAGTATAAGTTAAGAAATCTGGATTTTTTTTTTTTTTTTTCCATTTTCAAAGCATTGCTAAAGTTAAAAATATGAAAGAAAATCGAATGTTTTAAGGCTGTTGTTTAGTTAAAGCCACAATCTGGGACGTGTAATGTAGAAACAACCACGGCTCATCAGCTTCCTTTTGGATCAGAGTCGGATTGTTTGCCGCAGCGGCTGAAGAACCCCGTCAGAGCTGCTGCGTTATCAGGAGGGAAAAAATACGGCCTTTTTAACCACACAAATGAATGTGCTTTTTTCAGTGCTACAAACAGCTGTGGTGATTTTACCAACCCATGATTATGGCTTTAACCGGGCTTAATGACTTGAGCATTCTGAACTCATTATAGCAGAGAAAAAAGATTTTATACAGTGTTTCCATCCACCAATAAACGTTTCATTGTTCACCAGCTCTGTTGTTTCTGCTGTGTTGTTTTCATTGTTGTTTCAAGGTTGGAATCAATTCTGTTTCAAATCAGAAAGCCAAGTAGGTGCAATTCACTCAGTATACACATTTGTAATTACAAATCGTAGTCGATACTGTGAATACCACAAGCATGTTAAATTCAAAAAAATCCACTGAAGTGAAATTTTCTTGACTCCATCCCTGGTTTACAGTTTTAAATGACTTGTTGTCGCACAGTTCTGTGTAGAATAATCTACGGTATAATATCACATTTTTCTCCTCTGTTCCGCCTCCAGTATATAAATCCTGCAGATATTTCAGATATACACAAAGTCTCTTTTCACCACATAAGTGATACTAATCACATTTTACCATAACACTTTTCATATAAAAACTCCATTGCTATGACTTCAATAGACGTCTTGAGTGACAGTTTTGGGTTTCCGTGACAAACTGGTCGTCTGTGAGCGTTAATTTGGGCAATTTTATAGAAAGCCAATGATTTCTTCTTCTTCTTTTTTTTTTTTTCTAAATCTCTGAAACACAAGTGGCCGTCCGAAGGAAGCTATCTGTCAGAAAAAAGGACAGACGACTGTTTGAATTCAGCTGAATCCAGCTGCTAAACAGTACTAACTTCTCAAAGAATACATTCATCTGTGTGTTGTTGTAGTTGTGTGTGCATGAGTACACTTGAGAGTGTGTGTGTGTGTATGCAGGTACTAGAGTCTTGTCTGTAAGGGTGATGGTGGGTCAGTAGTTGGGTCCTGGTCGGGGGCTGTAAGGGTCAATTTACTACCACAGTACTTTGGTCTTAGAAATGATTGGAGGATAGAAGGGGAGCAGTGAGCCAATGGTGGTGGATCGTTTTGTGCAAATTGTTGTTCTGTTTGGCAAACTGAACTGTATTAATGCAAAGGAGAAGAGGTCTGTAAATAGTAGTATTTAAAAGCATTTCAAATACTTCTTTGTGATTTATCAAGTTGGCACAATGGCACCACAGTGGAACCAGAGGAATCCAAAAAGAAAGGAAAAAATAAAAGTAGAAACCTGGGAGATGGGAGGAGGAGGAGGAGGAGGAGGAGGGAAAAAATGAATTGTTGATAAAACACAGTGGAGCTACAGTGTATCGGGAAGGAAGCTGAGAGTTTTAGGTCTTTTTCCTAAGAGTCGTTTTTTGATTTTGAACAGTGCAGATATGCTTCCCCTATGGGAATTAAAGACATTCATTTGAAGATTAGAATTTTTAGTTCGATTTCAAAATCAAAAACGTACCATTGTAAGTGAGCAGGTAGGTAACTAACTTGGGAGTCTGGTTTCTGAAAAGTCTGAAAGATTTCAAAACCGTGTTGTACAAACAAAACAGTCACCTCTGTTGCAAATATAGAACTTCTCTCTCTCGTCTGTACAGCGTTCCCTCTTTAGGAGGATGAGGAGCAGGTGTCGCAGGGGTTCACCAAGAGAAAAGGCGGGCTTGTTTTTGGCTCAGCAGAGAGCACATTCCTCTTGGTAGAAAAGGAGAACTCAAATGTCTCGTCCATCGTACTGTTTGTCTCTGTTGGTGTGCACTTCTCGGCTGAGAGGTTCGAAACAGTCAAAAACACAGTCACACGACAGAGCCATGCCATATTCAAATAATAGATTATTAATGATGAGGATCATAGGAATAATAAGAAGACCAGTAATGATAATAAGAATAATGAATAGTAATAACAACATATCATACTAGGTTTTTTAAATTCTGTATATAAAAACAGTGGTGAGGAGAAGTTGGTACACAGTAGGGCTCTACTATCCCCTTGGTTGATTTGGCACATTAAACTCACTCTCTGGTGAGAGCTACCTACTCATTCTCAGCACAATTAAATATTACTGTTGCCTGGCGACCCATCCAGAATTTATCGTTTTGATGTTTTCAATCTCCCGAATCGTGGCAAATTTTTCAAAACGTCTGCTCTAGTGGCTGTATCGCAGGGCGCGATGCTAAAAAAACAACCTCCTCAGCAAAGCAAAGTCTTGATCAATTCACCGCCGTAATAGTTCTCATTACTCTGTTTGGTGAAGTTAATCTGCCGTGGCCAGGTTTGATGAATGTCAGTCTCGGGGTAGATTAAAAGCATCGCTGGGCTGTTCAGGATGGGTTGCCCAGCAACATTTAAGGTTTCTATTTTTAATGTTGAATCTTTTTTCTCCATTCAAAACTTAGTACAAATAGCTACATAAGTCTGAGCTATAATTTCCATTACATTACAAAAATTAACTCAGTCTCTATAAGTTATGGATTTTTGTTGTTCAATATAATATATTAGTTTGGTCCTCCTCCATGTTTTCAGAAGAAAAGGCTTAGTTTGTGTAAAGTATGAGCCAGTGTGTGTGTGTGTGTGTCTGTGTGTGGGTGTGTGTTTACATGTATGTGCACTTTGATTCAGTAGATCCTGTAAGTTATGTGTGTTTGTGTGTATTTACAGGTCTTTAATGAATAGGTCTGTATCAATATGTAATGGATGCAGTGTTGGTATTTTTCCATCTTCAGTGTTTGGGGTCTCCACATGTGCGATCAGGCCTTCTGCTGGGCGGACACACCCTTCCAGTAGTCCAGTATGTCGTGCAGATCTTCATCCTTGGCAAACTGAACCTTTCGCCTCAGTGCGTGTCCAGCTGCCACGTATCCTTCATCCTCCATGGACGCCTGCCGGTGCCTCTTCCGGTGCAGTTTGAACCTCTCCCACAACCCCAGGGTTGGGGTGCAGAGGAGGCCTTCCTCCTCCTCGTCTTCCTCGGGGCTGGAGCAGTAGCTGAGGTTGTGGTACTGGGGAGAGAGTGGGTAGTGCGGTGAAAGCTGGGAGTAGGCTAACTCCCGCTGCTTGGCCTGCCTGCTCAGAGTGAGGGGGTCTAACACAGAGGGCTTTCGGCCCCCTGGGTGGTGGTGGAGCTCCTGCAGGATCTGGGGGTGGTGCTGCAGCTCCTGCAGGTGCTGCTGGGAGCCGGGATAGGAGTGGCGGTGCTCGTTGTACTGGCGGATTCTCTGGGCTTCAGCTCGTAAGATAGCCGCTGCTGGGGTGACGGTGCGGATGGGCTCTCCTCCCCCACCTGCCCTTTCTCCCCTCTCTCCGGGTGAGGTTCTCTCGATATAGCGGGTCTCTGATGAGTGGTAGCCTCCTTCTGAGCGGAAGGAGCGAGGGCTCCGGGCAGAGCCGGGAGAGGAGGAGGTGCTGGGCCTTTTAGAGGTTGGAGGAGCCTCCATGCTGTGGTGTCGCTGCAGTGAATGATGGTAGCTTCTTCCCCTCTCTTCCCGTCCTCCTCTCCCTCCTTTATACACCGGGGAGAGGAACTCACCTCCTCTTTCTCCTCTCTCTCCTTGCTCAGACAGAAGCACCAGCTGTGGCTCTGCAGTTGAAACAGCTCCTCCACCTGCAGAAGAAGGAGATTTGATCCCCTGCTGAAAGGAGGTAGACTCAGATTTGAGAGCATCTATACAGTTGTTGATGATCTGGTTAACTTTATCAACTTCTTTAGCGATGGTGGAAATCTCTGCTACCGAGCCCTGCGGATTTGCTTGTGGCGACATCTCTCTTTCTCTCTCTCTCTCTCGTTCCCTTTCTCTTTCAATGCCCGAGCCTCTGACCTCCATGTAGTTAAGTTTAGCAGGCTTGTGCGCCGGTGTTTCTATCACCTCCTGAAGCTTGTATGGATCTATCTCGCCACCCTGAGGCAGGTAGGGCATTCTGGACAGGCTGTCCCCACCGGCAAGCTTCTGAGAAACAGATCCTCCACTCCCTCCCTCTATATCTCCTTCGCCACCGTACTTGAGCTCTATCAGAGTCCTCTGGATCCTGCTCATCTTCCTCTCCTTCTCCTCCATGATCCTCTTCCTCCTCAGGCAGTGGACAACTAGGCCAAGGAAGAGCAGCATGCCAAACAGACAGCCCAGAATAGTCATAATGTAGTGGGTGGCTGACGACTGATTGGCTATCCTCTCAGCCTCGGCTCGGCGGCCAGTGGAGATGGTCAGACAGGTGTGGTTGAAGCGCAGGGAGTTTCGTATAGAAGCCACACAGTATGTATAGTCAGTGTTGGGTTTTAAGTTCTTTAGCTCAATATCTTCTCTCTGGTTTTTCAGATTCTGGATATCTGTGAAGAAGCTGTTGTTATAAAGCATCAGAATGTACATTTTCCTGTACGGATGAGGAATCTGAACCGTGATCACAGCGCTCGAATGTAGCACCTGTTTTATCGTCATGATCGGCTTGGCATCGGGGAAAATGGGACTCAGGCTGATCACCTCGTCAGGAGGGGTCCCGGAAGCACAGTCGTCCAGTCCGCAGGGGGAGGCAAAGTCCGGGGACTGGGTGGTGGAGTCGAGGACGTCGAAGTGTGTCACGCTACTGCCGTCGTCAGTGCACACAAGACTGAGCACGTGCAGAGCGTTGCGCTGGGTAGGCATGCGGGGGTTCTGGCTCAGGAGGTTGTAGCCAGAGAATCCTTGAGGGGAGTCGCACACCATCCGCTCACTGGTCCTGTTGGGGAAGGCTGAGAGCCAGCGCAGGAAACCCAGCAGCTCACAGGAGCAGTTGAAAGGGTTGGTGTACAGTTCACAGGTGGTCAGCTTGGAGAGTCCGGAGAACAAACTGCCGTCCAACACCTGGATCCTGGAAACAGACGCAGAGAAAATGTAAGATTTTTAAACTGAAAATTTCACTTCAGAGCACTCTATCTTCTATCATTAAATGCACTTGTTCCTCACTCTTCTTAAAGTTCAGTTTTCCGTCATAAAAATCTCCCACAATGCCTTTCAAGGAGCCCCAAAGAACAGTTAAACTTGTTTCATTTGTTGCTTTATGTTTTGGCCAAGAGATCAATACCAATTACGCTACCAATAGTAAGAACAAGACAGTTATTTCCACTGAGAAAGAAGGAGGGTGGCTTGTAGCAGTATTGCATTGTGATCTGCTGAGGATGCCGTCAGTGAGAGAATTAATATTGTCTGCAGTTCATTTTTGCCTGTAAATCCGCCCATCAGTGCAAATCGGTGAATTTAGAAAGCAGCCATTGATCTGTGATTTTGGGGTGATGACATCAAGCCTGACCTTTAACACCGTTGTGTTTTGGCCTCATTTATGCAATTTTACCGTATTATCCTCTCCAGCTCCAGGGCAGATGTGCTGAAAATGTTTAATTTTGTTTTCTTCCTCTGCACAGCTACTATTTTACAACAATGAACCACCAAATATGAATCCAGACACAATGCCAGACTGTAAGTAGCCTTTTTTGAGCTTTTGCACTCGCGCTGATTATTATGGATTAATCTCTGAATTGTTTAGTCTTTAAAATGTTGCCTTTATCGGCACATTATAATTTTCAAAAGCCCAAGGTAGCATTTAAGTGCCTGTTATTTTCCAACTAACAGTTCACAAACCCAAATGTATTTGTTGTCTTCTGTGATAATAATAAAAAAAAAAAACAGCAAATCCTGACATTTAATGAGATTTTTTAATGACTTTTTTTCCCCCTCGCTCTCTCATCAGTGCCCACACACACAGACCTGTTCATGGAGAGGTCTATATTCTCGATGTTGGGACACTCCCAGAAGGTGTTGGGTGTAACAGTCTCGATGAGGTTGGCTTGCAGGTAGAGGTACTGCAGCTTGCCCAGGCCTCGCAGCATCCCCTCTGTCAGGTTCCTCAACTTGTTAAAGCCCATCTGGAGAACCTGGGGGAGACAAAGACAAGTGGGATTATCCTAATCTCTGAAGAGCCAGTCGGTGCCAGGCATCACTCACTACGAGCTGGAAACATACAGAACAAACAGATGACGGTTCAGCACAGTTCGTGTTTCACATGGTGATCTAAGCCTCTGTGCTGCGCTGAATTTACTCAGATCTTTCTTGTTCACATGTTACCTCCTGGCACAGCTCCAGCAGCTGTGTAAAGCATGCCAGCTCATTATGGCCGCGATCAGCTAAGTTTGGTGAAACACGTTGCCGGAATGTTTCTGGAAGCCATAATAGTGTTGTCTTTCTCCCGTATCTGTGTGTCCATCTGTGCTTGTAATGCTGGAAGAGTATAGATCCTTTAACTGGGTAGGGACACGGCTTAAAAACACTCCCTATTGTTGTTATGTGAAGTCCTTCATTCAAAGTTGCACAAGTATAAACGCGTATATCAGCAAAGCCCAATCAAATATTAAACTAATACTCATTATGCAAAGGAGGCCTTTCAACAGAGTTTAGTATTGATTCCAGATTTCTTTTATTTAACAGAAGAAGTTAAATATTGTCTTAGCATAAGTAGACACTGCGTGCATCAGTCTACAATTGACAAAACGTAGTCAATACATCTTTGTTTAATTACAGAATAAGTAAACAAGGTCATGCATGTTTTCATTCTAACCGCCAGATCATTTTTGATTGTTGGTGCTAAAGTACTGCTGTGGTTTGTTGCCCAGTGTTAAATATAGTGTGCATTATCCAAGTGCATTTTTAGTTTCCCAGTGCCTTAAGAAAAAGTTTTAATGTTGCAGCTGTTTAAATCTGAACACTAACTGCACCAAACAGTCAGAACATTATTGTGAAGTGAATAACGTTGATCATCGTGTTACAATGCAACGTTCTGCTAGAAAACCCTGGGTCCTGGCATTTATGAGGACTTTATTTTGAAATATGCCACCCACTTAAACATTGTTCTGGACCAAGCACATCCACATCAACAACGACGGCCTTCCAGAGAAAAAACCACCGCGCTTCAAAAACTTATCAGGAATAGCTTAAGGACCACGGCAAAGAGCCAAAGGTCTTGACCTGGCCTCTAAATTTCCCAGATTCCATTGGACTGAGCATCAATGGGATGAACAAACCCGGTCCGTGGAGCGCCCACTGCTGCCAACATCCCAGTGCCAGAAACCACAAGACCTCCCCAGAGGTCCTGTGTCTATGATTATGATGGATCAGATTTGTGTTGGAGGCATTAGGGAGGCCTGAACAGTGTTAGACAGGCGGTTTTGATGCTGTGGTGGATCAGCGTATACTTGGTTAATCACTGTGTAATGGATTGTATATTATTTTATGCTGAACGGGTTTTCAGTATGTAAAATGTTGCATGGACTCTACCCTCGCCCACCATTTTACATTCTGCCCAAGTACCTCTAAGCTGAACCTAAAATAGTACATAGGGTTACTTCCCCTTTGTTGTATACATTTGCATTCATGACTGAGCATTTGTGTGCATGAATGAACCCGATGCCGTCTCTCACCTGCAGGTTGAATTGTGCTGAGAACGCTCCATCTTCCACGTAGCTGATATCGTTCTTGGTGAGGTTCAGATAGGTGAGGTTGCCAAAGCGACTGAGTGAAGAATAATGGACCGACCGTATCTTGTTCTCGTTCAGCCTCAGATCCACAATGGTGCTGTTGAGAGATGTGTGTCAGGTGTGCAGACTGTTTGGCAAAAAGCCACGATGCTGTGGAAAATAGTTCACTTTGGTTGTAAGTGTTCTTACCTGTTTATGTGGGAGGGGATGGCCTCATAGGGAGGCTGGTTCATACTGCAGATAGCCAGCCACACAAAGCCTTTCTCCCCTTCGATAAGCCAACAGTCAGCTGTTACCATTGGCAACCGCATTATTGACAGCAGGGCAAGCCAACAGAGGAAGGAGCTGGCTGTGGACAAGACCGCTGATGAAGAGCCTCCAGTCGTGTTATGTCTCTGCCGTCCCTGTCCTGCGCTCTGGGCCATTTGGGATGTCATCGCAGTATCCATTGGAGAAAACCGACCAGAGACGCTCGCCATCTAACATTTATTCATGCTGGCTTGAGCCATTGGAAAGGCAGTGAGGGTGTGTTTTATATGGTAATATTTTAGTGTGCAGTGACTTGTTTTTCTACAGATTTGTGTTGTTGTGACTGTTTGGGGTATAGTCACAGCATGGCAAATGTTCCTCCTGTCTGTCTTTTTAGCCTCTCTTGTCTTCTTAAAATTGAAATTTGCGTTGAACTGAAGAATTCAGAATTTAGCGAAGTAGAAGTGCAGGATGTATCACTTCATTGGCAGTATGTGTGTCTAGGTAAACTGTATCAAATGTTTAATTAGGGGGTCACATTTGATTTGTTATGTATAAATTGGCAAGTGGAAGTCGCCCCGGTGCCAGGTTGGCTGGTGCTCATGTCTTCTGTGGCCATCTGCATCTCTGATTGGACAAGCACCTCTTTTCTTTCTTCCTCATTGCTTGCTGCTCTGTACTTGGTGTGAGAACTCGTCCCTGGAGGGAAACGCAGAGAGAGAGAGAGAGAGAGAGAGATGGGAGGAGGGCGTTAGGAAGGGATCGCTAATGAAACAGTGGTTTATTTGTGAGATGCAACAAACACAACCCTGTTACCAGCATGATGAGATAGAGGTAGTTATTTCTTCTTATATAACAGTCGACGTACGCACACACACACACACACACACACACACACACACACACACACACACACACACACACACACAAATTTATGCATGCTCACGCACATTTTTTTTAGACTCAGAAGACATTTCTTGACAAGTCCAATTAGTGCACACACTGGTGCAGATACACAACAAGCACCTGCAAATCTTAAAGATACACACAGGTTGTTGCTGCTGTCAACACTCACACACACACACACACACGTTTTCTGCTGCTCCATTAGCCTCAGGGCCTCGATAGGCCTTGGCTAAGAATGGCCATGGCTCTGATACTGTATCTAATTAATTAATCTGCTCTAAATAAAACACTTCCTGGGAAAAAAAAAACAGCTGATGTACGATAGAACAGGAGAGACGGAGGGAGGCGGGAAAATGAAAGAGGCTCGCAAAGAGCTGTGGTGAGCAGGAGGAAGAAAAAGTGAGTGCGAGAGAGCGGCGGAGAAAGATGCTTGTGGGAGGGGAGAGAGGTGGCGAGATGGAACAAAGAGTGAAGGAGAGGGAGGAACAAGGTCGGCAGAGAAGGAGGCAGCGACTCTGTGAGAAAAAGAGGAGGCTGGGAGGAGAAAGAGATGTAGAGTGGCTCTCTGTCTGTCTGTCGGTCGGTCTGTCTGTCTGGGGAATTTGCAAGAACAGTGGCTCGCTCTTCTCTGTGAGAGCTTGTTTCTCAGCTGGAAGAGCAACAAACATGGAAGTGACATCATGGAGGTGAAGGAGAAGGAATGGGAAGCGGTGAAAGGTCCAGCCTTCTTGACAAGCATCTTTTGGCTGCTGCTCCCTCCGTATTGATTACCGATGAATAGCGCGGCAGAGAGGTGCTGATGTGCCACCTCTGATCTGAGAAGGAGGGCCAATGAGAGCAACACTTTGTGAGAACAGGACGAAGCTCCGCGGAACTTTTCGGTGTCCTTTCAGAGCGCTAAAGTTCGCCAGCTTCTGTGTGTCAGTGCTTATATCGCAATCACCTTTTTATTTATCAGTTTTCTGAAGGAACTGGAACATGTTCCTGTGATTTACCAAGTATCTATGATCTTGTTAGAAATTGATCAAAATGTTAATCCTCTGAACCCAAGCATTTTGGGCATTTTTCTTTTTTAGGTTGTGTCACATTTTTCCTCACTTTGGCTCATTTTTCGCTGCAGTAAAGTCCTCTACCTGAAAAGAAGCAGCACAGCCTTGGCTAGAAGTACAAAGAACTCATTCTGAAGTTCAGTCTGCTCTTTACACAGCCTAATTTGATTATTGATTGCACTGAGGAGGGCAGAATTTTTTGTGTTTTGCAGAATTTGGTTCGAAGAAACCTTTTATTTTTCTAAAATTTCAGAGTGAGACATGCAGAATTAAGTGAGTAAATATCCTGACAGCCTGCGTGTCCCAGACAAGTAGTTCAAGGACCACTGGGAAGCTGAAAATCCAGCAATTCTTTCTGTTTTTACACTTTCTCGCTCTGCTAAATGGTGTAATTTTGGCTTTTTGTTTTTTAAAATAACCTGCATTTCAAACTTGTGTGTGGGTTTCGGGGTTCAAAGGGTTTGACAACAACGTGCCTATTTGCTTTGTCACTATTTAATGCCAGCACTGGTGTTAAGGTGGT
>NW_007580297.1:12539-21674 GCF_000690725.1 Stegastes partitus | reverse complement strand
GGGGCATCCTGTGCATTGGGCATTCATGCAGGAAACCAACTCCAACCACAAACTCCACTAACCTTAACCAAGTGCTTTTATCAAACATTTTATTTTTAATAACCATGAGCAGGAGAGTGCAGCTGCGCAACGGTTAGCACTGGAGTCAAACCTGCTGGGATCGTTTGTGTGAAGTTTGCATGTTCTCCCTGTGCCTGCGTGGGTTTTCTCTGGGTGCTCCAGCTTCCTCCCACAGCCACTAGTGTGTATTGCCAAACTGTTTTTTTATTTATTTATTTTTTGTACTACATGTATTATGCAATTTGTTTAACACTGTTATTCTTAACTACAAGCAAAAAAAAAAAAAATGTTTGAAAGAATCAGTTGATGAAGGATTAATAACTATAATTAAAATGACTGTGATGCCTTCATATTGCGCTGCATTGTAAAACTACACACTGGCTACAGGTTATACATGGAAGCAATGAGCATTTAACTTCCATTCATCCAGAGTCAGCCGCGTGCTGCATCAGATGGCAGGACACTGTTAAAGTGCTCACTTTAAGTAACACATGTTGCCCCTCGCTCACCTCAGCCACCCCATAATGTGTCACTTTACATAATTGCTTTAATCTAGCCCTATTGAGCCATACAGATGTCAGGCGCTTCAACAAATTGGCTCGAGGTGTGAGTGTGCATGGTTGTCTCTGTGGTGGACTCCTGACCCAGTGGTAGCTGGGACAGAATCCAGTCCTCAGTGATAAAGCAGGTAGCTAATGGTTAGTGTTGTCAGTCATCCAGTGTTGACTTGTGCGGTCGTAGAATCAGATTAAGGAGGCCAGATACGTCCACTCGGACTGCATATAGCAATTATTGTAATTGTATTTTAATCTTCCTATCCCTTCGTAAATTCAAGTGTGCCATCTTTTCAATGCCAGGAAATATTGAAAAATGCTAGTAACAGCTTTCCATGGACACACGTGAAGCCTTCAGTCTATTTCCTCCCAACAGTCTAAAATCAAAAGACGTTTAATTTGTTATTTCTCACATCTGACAAATAAAAAAAGGCAAATGTTTCCTTGAACAAAATGAAAAAGAAAAAATGTAATTTTTCATATTTCACAATGTGTTCCAAATAGTTTCAAATAAAATAAATAGAATAAAATCATTGCAGCTCAAACATTCACAGTCATTATCCTCCCCTTATAACTCATTAAAAAAAACGTATTAGCGACATATGGAGAAAATTAATTTTTTAATATTTTGCGACGAGCCATTTGTGGTGCAGATGAAAACGTATTCAGACGTAGCCTATTAATGATGCATTCATATCATAGCTCAGAAGTGATGGCATATTATTCTCCCTACATTTATCACTTTTAATAATGAAAAGGTTTGTATTGACATCCTCCTCTTCATTTTCATCGCTCATCAGTCAGCTGGCCTCTGTCAGGACGCTGCTTCTGGGAAATTGTTTTAAACGCAGATAAAAAATAATAATAAAAAAAACAAAACTGATATATATTTTTTTCTTTTTAAACGCACCAACGCTGTCTAGACAAATATATTGAACTGCACATGATACTGTTGGGTTCCACGATGTTCCCGGAGTGGATTTTATATCATCTGATTTATTTCAAATGTCAATGTGATTTTGAATGAGCAGGTTTTATTTTTTTTAACTTCTGGAACAAAACCCAGAAGTCCCAGTTTCATCTCAGCTCTCTATCTAAATGTCACAAATGTACGCTGGCATAGGTGAGTGTTTGCGGGTGTGTACGCACATGCAAAGGCTTTTTTTTTTCCCACCCAGTCAGCACAATCTATAATTGATGGTGAGACTTCCTCCCACGTAGCATGAGACAAACTACCCAGTTAGGCCACCAGAGAAAGGCCGGGAGCCGCTGCCAGCTACACACACACAAACAGACAGACACACATATGCACAGGAAATGGCCGTTTTGCTGACCAAGGGTTAAGCTCGGGTAAACAAACTGTTGAGGGGGTGAAAAACAAGGGGGTGTAGCGAGGATGCAGAGCAGGCAGGGGGGACCGAACGGTTTTGTTAAGATGCAGAGATGGCTGATTTGTGCTTGACCTCTTTTTTTTTTTGTACCGAGGTAAGCGATGAAAGGACTGAGCAGGGAGAGCAGAGAGTGATACAGTAGCGGCTACTGTCTTGCCTTTTGTAGTAAATACACTTGTAGTAGCTAACTTGATATGCGCAGAAGGAACGCTTGAGAGTGTGTCGGCCTCTTTTCCATTTTGCATCATTCATCGCCTTCCCCTGACCTCGCTCGTGCTCTCTCTTCGCGTACACACTCGGCGCCGCCTCAGCTGCGGAGAACAGCCGCGTGGAATATTCCAGCACTCAGCATCATGACCGCCTCACTATCCAGTCATGTCACACTCAAAGATTTATAGGGTACAAACAGTCATGTGGAGAAAGACTGAGGTGGACTTTAACCTTGCGTTACGTAAAGGGTGACTGCTGTAGTGTCACGGCTGCGGTAGTTGTAGGGATATATATTGCTGTGTAGTGTGTGGATGTGCACGTTTTCTGAAAGAGATCCAAAGAAAAAAAAACCACGTACAGGAAAAAAAAAAGAGACAGTACTTTGATACACACAGACGGCAGTGCGTCACCTTTCTCACACACTCTGCCGAACAGCAGGGTTCTGAGCCTCATGACAGGATTGTGTCTTTCCCGTAGAACATCCCTGTTTTCTTATGCAAATTCAAACACACACACACATGCATAGTCAAAAGCAACTAAACTTGCTGCTAAAAAGACAAAAAAAAAAAAAGTTCAGGGTCTTTATGTGTAACAAACCTAGATGTCTTGTAACCTGGATGACTGACAATCTTCATCTTAACCCACTGATCGATTGTGAGGCGGCAACTTGTTGGAGGCAGAACAAAAAAAAAAAAGAGCACTAGTAAGTGAGACCAGTTCACAAAACTATTCGAAATCAAAACACAGACTAGAAAGTTTTAAGCTTCCAGAGCAGAAAACAGCATCTCTATTGTATTTCTGAAAGTCGATTCTCCTCTCAGACCTCTCTGTGTCATAGAATTATCCAACAACAACAGAAAAAGCTCCACGGTATGACTCAGAGAGCTCTGCGAAGACAGTCAGGTGTAAAAAAGGACAATAAAGATGTATCCTGTTGAGGAAGGTAAATCTCTTCTTTCTACCTTTGCCAAGAAAACTGTGTCTTTAGCCCTGTATGTTTGATACTTAACAGATTTAAGAGACATCTGGTTGAAGGTTAGGCCACGGGCCAAAGAGAAAGAGCTTAGTCCTTGGTGCAGACCCAGGAGTGGTTTTAATTAATGCGCTTATTTGAGTGAATCCGACACATGTATTTAGTCTTTGCCAATCACGTATGCATTCTAAAGCAGATCCAGAGGCAGATTTGCCTATTAGGATGTTCTTTTATTAAAATTCCGTACTAAGATTAGAGGATTCTGCAGCTTTGGTTCAGGTATGCGCTCGGCTGGTGCGCTCTGATTCGCCGCGGTTCAGCGTCATGTGGTGTTTTTATTAAATGGGCCCCATCTTTAATAAAGTTTTGAGAACTTTTGAGCTCATCAAACTATTTGCTGATATCTATAAATACAAAGTCTGGCATAGCCATTCCTATCTCCGCAGCGCTGTGTCAACGCTGTAAAATTGTCTGGCTGCACTTCATTATTATTCCGCTCTGGCTTGTTTGTATTTGTTTAAACCAATTACAGCCGTCTTGGATGGCTGTTTTGGTGGAACATTTGCATGCAGGGAGGCAAGCACAGTCATTAAAATGGCTAATTCCACCACAAAATGGCATGGAAGTAGGAAACGATGCATGTTGACTTTAAGACACGACTTGTCCTGACTTAAAAAAAAAAATAAAAATTGATAGTTGGTGCCCTAGTGGTGAAACCTGCACACACTCCAGCTGTGGATAAGCTCACTAGGCTCATGAAAACCACAGATGATTAGCTAGCAGTATGGGGCTCTTGCATATTTGTATTAAACTGACATCACAGAAGCTCATGTGAAGTGGAGCATGCCGCTGCCAGAGTTACAAGATGTGCCAAATCAACTCCAACTGATGATGCCCTTGTCATGAACCAACATCGGCTGTTAGAGTTCTGCGACACTGGGATTCTCCACATGCATCATTCACAAGCTGTTTTGGTCCCGCCACTCTATAAAGCAGAGATTCGACTGACAGATGAGGTAAATGTAAGACTCATATAGTTGATATTCGGAGGTTGTTGTTGTTTCTTGTATTGATTTTGGAAATAATAATGGACAGATAGTGGAAGGGGACAAGATGTGAAGTGAAATATGCAGCAGAAATGATGACTGATAGACTCCACTCTGGTGAGTCAGACTAAGAGATGAGTGACACCACTATGAAGTCCATCAGGGAAAGGATCATAAAAATTCAATCAATAATCAGATGGGTTGTATGTACTTTGGACTATTTAAACTGTATCGTTCGAAGATAAAACTGGAGGTGAAATACAAAATCTCTCACAAAAGGTGTCGACACGGCAACTTTAGCAACGTTGAACCAGGACAAGGGTCTGCAAACTGTGATAAATGTTTAGTACAGACCATTTGGGTCATCATTTTCCCCTTTATCTTGTATTTTTCACTCAAAAAACATTCACATCTGTACACCTGCTTATTCATGCAAGTGTCTGATCAGACAATGTGGCAGCAACGTGATGCGTAACATCGTGCACACGCAGGTCAGGAGCGTCACTAAATGTTCGCGTCAAACATCAGAACAGGGGAACAATATGATCTCAGTGACTGTGACATGATTGTGGGTGACAGACAGGCTGGTATGAGTATTGGTGATCTGCGGATCTCCTGAGATTTTCACCACAACAGTCTCTGGAGTGCAATCAGAACGGTGGTTCTGCAGAGGGAAGTGCCCGGTTGATGAGAGAGGTCAGAGGAGGATGGGCGGACTGGTTGGAGCTGACAGATATTAAGTACAGCTGTGCTGAGCGGGAAAGCATCTCAGAATGTACAACAAGTCCAACCCCGAGGCGGATGGGCTGCAGCAGCACAAGACTGCGTCGGGTTCCACCCCTGTCAGCCAAGAACAGAAATCTGTGGCTGCAGTGGGCACAGGCTCATCATAACTGGACAGCTGAATACTTGAAATACATACGACTGACTGATGAATCTCCATTTCTGCTGAGGAAAGCAGATGGTAGGCTCTGAATTTGGCATCAGCAGCATGAATCCATGGACTCAACCTGCCTTGTGTCAACAGCCCAGGCTGGTGGCAGTATAATGATGTGAGAAATGATTTCTTTGGCACACTTCGAGCTGCTTCATACCAGCCAATCATAGTTTGAATACCACATTCTATCTGAATATCGTTAATCGCATCACTATATGACCACAATGTACCATCTTCTAATGGCTGCTTGTAGCATAACAATCATGATGCAGTTTGAGGGGGGAACCCTTCACAAGATAAAGTTGGAGCGTCGGGCTTTTTCCATATTCAGGCGCCAACACTTGTCCATAACAATCGGGATCTAACCTCAAATGGTGCTTTGTACTTTTCTTTTCTTTCTACAGGTGAGCTGTCACACACACACAAAGTCAGAGTTTATAAGCTGCACTTAAAATTGTTCCTTTACAACGTGGCTGTCCTGAGATTTAGTCGTGAGCTCCACTAAAACTGTCAGAACACGATTTTACTGTAAAGCACTAATCCATTTGCTAAACTGTACTGAAGAGCATATGTACGCATTCCCATAACTATATATCGGATGTGGCCTCTCTAATAATTAAAGTAGCTTCCAAAATAAAGCAACAAGTCGCCTGTATAAATGGAAATATATTTTATTGTAGCCTAGCTGGCTGTAGTTTTTTTTTTGTTTTGCTTGTTGGGGTGGTATTGTGTTATGAGACTTGTGTACCATTTGTCTGGCTGTGGATTGGTGGAATCCAAACTCTTTTTTTCCCCCTCGTCTTTTCCAGAACAATGAGCACCAACAGCTCTTTTTCTTTGGACGGTTTTGATACCTTAAAACACGGCACTGACTCACACCTGACTCATTACCAGCCTCTGCGTTAAAATCACCTGATTCTAATTTTACCTTCAAATAAAATATAAGCTCTACAAGGTTCTCATACTTTCAGCCCTCACAGATGTGAATTATATAATAATACTAATAATCAGAAAAATAATCACATTAAAGAAGCGTCAATCACTGAATTTAGACTGTTTTTGTTTTTTTTAAATTACTCAAATCCTTTATCAAAATAGCGACAACTAATTAATTTATCATTGCAGCTCAATTGTCAACATGAAGTTGGCAGCTTTCATTTTTTGCTACGAACTGACTTACTTCTAAAATCTGCTGGAGGTGACCAAAGCTGAGTTGAAAACCAGGATTCAGTCATAAACTTTCTCTGCCTGGATTCAAAATGAAACCTTTTTTTTATCGGAGTTTTGTTGGATGGAGGTTCTTTCTAACAGTTATTTTACTTGTTTTGTCCAAAGATATTCAGTATACGGCTGTAGAGGAGGAAAGTAACCAAAAGACGGTGCATTGGTGCATGTTACGACTGTGGTCGTATTTGTTTATGGAACAATATTATGTCCTGTGATCTGTGTGACCAGTTCTGATTCTATTAGATATGTAAATAGGGCTGCGCCGTCACGACAACCGGATTGGCTGATCCAGCAGAAGTTCCAGTTTAAATACGGAGGAAGGACTTCGCCAATCCGCGCAGAGACTGAGGGTCAGATGGGCGGAGTCATTTTCCTCACCGGCATCCCAACCGGCACAGCACCACGTCACCAGTTGTATGTAGTGACTTTTGTGAATGGAGTGAGCTGCTACTTTCTTTGTTACACCGTTTTCTCATATTTATGTTTTTGTAGGGAGGCCAGACGTTGTGTTTATTTTCGATACTTTGTTTTTGATAGGCAAGTTGGTTCTTCCTTAATTTAGCTTCGTTTTGGTTGTTTTTTTAGTAGCGCTCACTCTTAATTTAAGTTAATCATTCCTTTTGTTTTAACCCCACATTTATTGTAAATAAATCATTATTTGTCCGGTGTGGCTGCTTGGGACCGGAGAGGGATGGCACATGGTACCCCTAGACTGGGCGTAACAGTGCATGTAGCCTGGTTGAGCTGCTACTAGTAGCCCCTCTGCTTCACCTTTCAGATTACTTGATAACCTTTAGTTGGTGGTAATTGTATCTACATGGATCATCATCATCATACTGATAATACTTACATAGCGCTTTTCAAAACACTCAAAGACGCTTTACACAGTAGGTATGAACACAAAAAAGTAAAAAAAACAAAAAACATAAAAAGCAAATTTATGAGTTGTAGGCAGTGTTGAAAAGACGTGTCTTTATTTGAATTCTGTTTACCTGCTTTTAGAACTTGTGTGGAAATCTGATGATGTTTTAGGTCAAATTAATCAAGAAATATAGACGATTCTATAGAGCGCGCAAATTTCCAAACGCTGTGGAGTAGTGTCACAGTCATGATCAAAGTGACAGAAGCAAAGTGTAGCGAGAAGATCAGAGAGAAGCACTGCTGCCTGTAGTATTCCTATATCGTATATAGTTCATGAATACACTCCTTCAGAGTTTTTGTAGTCGTTCAACAGCGTCAGTGCTGATGAAAGTGCATCCCACATGAAGCCACCTCTATAACAGTGTATTTTAAAGGGGACGTGGCTATACATGTTTGGTGTATCCTTGGAGTGAAGGAGGTACACTGAAGGAGGAACCCACACTGACCAGCTGCTGCAGTTACATCACCGAAGATCAAGTTCATCAATCAAGTCTATGAAAAAATAGTTAGAATCAAAATGCTTAATGTCCACATCCAGTAAAAGCACAAGCCTCGACCAAATATACACTAAAACTCATAGGAGCTCTATTAAATTGAAGTCATAATTGCAATTATAATGTAAATTACACTGCATGGGTGTGTGTCAGTTGGTGGGAGCAAGGGTTAAAAAAATCATCAATCTACTGATGAAAGTCATCTCCTGCTGGTTTCATCAACATGACAATGAGGTTAGCGGCCTCCCCAGTCAGCAGATCTAAATCCAGCAGAACACCTCTGGGATGTGGCGAAGATGTGAGCAGAAATTATATGATGTAATCATGTCAGCAGAATCTCAAAGGGCTGTTTCCAACATCCATGATGCAAGAAACGGGGCTGCTTAGAGAGCAAGCGGAGGCCGTACCCAGCATTCCTAACAAAGTGCTAAGTGGCAGCATGTTAACCGAGGACCTGAATGATCATCAGAGCTGGTCGGCAACGATTAGTGTAAAATGTTATTATTAGTGGTAGGATGGTGGACCAAACAACAATTTTTATTTTTTTAAACACAAAAACAGACATTTATTGTTGTATTGTGACAAAATACCAAATACCCACAGAGACATCCCATTCCAACACCCCAGCACGCCTTTTTATTTTTCCTTTTTTTTCCTCTCCATGTGACTGATGAGCAGCACTTAGGAGATGGGTTATACTCCTGGGCACGTTGTGAGCGAGGCAGAAATATGAGCACATTAATAACAGGCACACAGTCATTTACACACACACACACACACAAAGAACCACACACTCACACATGCATAGAAACGCATGCTGCCTCATCTCAGTGTGTAGTGGGCCGTCGCACACTCACACCAGTACTCTCATTGCTATTCCAAACCGTCCTGGAAAACAGCAGCACCCAACAAAGCTGCGAGATGCCATCAACAGAAAAAATGATGATGAAGGAGACGGGAAAAGAGGAAGACAAATGACCTGTTGGGCCCGTACACTGTGCATGCACGTGTGTTTGCATTTATTGTAAATCCATCCATCCATCCATTAGCTACACCCACTGGAGGGTCGCGGGGGGGCTGGAGCCTATCCCGGCTGACATTCAGCGAGAGGCGGGGCACACCGTGAACTGACTGCCAGTCCATCACAGGATCTACCGTAAATCTATTCTGTATTTCCATGTAAGCAGAAGTCTTTTGAGAACCAACGTAAATGCACCATTTTCTGCTGCTCCAGCATCCAGCACCAGAGATAGAATGTGTGATTGCACTTGTTGCACTATAGCATCAGAATGCAGTGTTATTATCTGCAGTTTACACTTAAC
>NW_007580297.1:0-11548 GCF_000690725.1 Stegastes partitus | reverse complement strand
TATGGTGCTCTGTGTCCACCTAGACTTCCATTGGACATATAACATTTGTTCCTCCTGTGATGTAAACGTGCAGTCTGCTATTCTAGACAGCTGACATTTACATACTTAGCATGTGTCGCTTTTACCACCACTTTCGCTCCCGCTGCCTCTTTCCTCTTCCTTTCTTTCCCCCTGTGCACACTGGGAACACACTGGAATAGTGGTTCAAGTTCAGGTAAGTCGGTTTGTTTTGTCTCATGCTTCTTCTTCAGTACTTCTTTGCACCCTCTGTCTGAAACTCATGTCTCTTTAAGGCTCCCCCTTCTGAAAACTCTCGTCTGCTGCGATTGGTCAGCTGGGATGAGAAAAGTAATGATCTCTCTATAGCAATAGCAGCAGCATAAACGACTCCAGTGAGGAAATAATGGCGGACTGTGGGGATGCGGCTTATCCTTTTGTTTACCTGCATGCCAAAGTAACCTCTAGGGAGCTATGCTGCTTTACTAAACACTGGTGTTGCCATGCTGGAGGCACTATCAGGAAAGCAGCAGCAACCGGTTGTGCAGTAGTGCTTTGCAAAAGGCACAATCAACTTTTAATTTAAACCTTGTAGATCTGATATGTGTGGAGATTCAGCAACTTGGCCTGATTATGTAGCCTCCAATTTGAGATTTAAGATTAGATTTAATGAGTGAAAGTTTGTTTAGCCTACTTCACACAACAGAAGACTCCCGACCCCTCTGGTTCATAGAACTCAGGAGAGAGGACCGCAGTTGGACCCTTCATAATAGTCTGAGGACGTGCAAAAGCAGCCTCTAGGCCGATGTCATGCAAATGTGTTACATGGTGACGTAAATAAGTAACGGAAGAAAAGCCTGGATTTCTTATCCAACAGATAAGAAGCAGTGTTTTCTGTCAGATAGTCCGTTGGCATGGACTTTAGGCTTTGTAAGTGTGCATGCACAAAAAAACTAGAACACACTGAGGAGAAGAGAAAAGCCCAAACAGCATAATTCGAGCTCTTTAAATCACAGGGTAAAACACTGAGTGCTGAGGTTATAAGGTTAACTGTTACGAGCCTTCACAGCGTGGCCACGTGTCATTGGCACGACTACAACTCAGGACAAACTGCACAGAGGGAGCACTGCCAATGACTCAGCAAGTGTTAAAGTAATATGAATCACAAGTAACATCTATTGGGCATCAACGTCACAAAGCCAGGATAGGCGGCGTCCACTTTCCAAATGGGATATAAACTTAATAGCACGACGGGCCTTTCCAAATGCTTAATGTTATAAAATCAGTCGATAGCTACGTGGGCTTGCTGTCTGCAGCCTGTGAACGTCAGTCAGACAATGCCATAAGAAACGCTGCCCCGGAGGGTTGGCTTTGCTCAGAAGTTGTTTCCACAAACTCTGTAAGTACAAAGATGGTTTTCTTCTCTGAAAAAATTATGCACAATTGCTACACTATCATTTCAGCTTGTATTTTCCCGACACAAAAAGAAGAAGAAGAAAAAAAGATCCAGATATCAGTTCCGCTTTCATGTTTTTTTCCCTGCTTCTCACTGCAACGTTCTTGATTTCACTTACGGCTTGGCTCTGCAAACGCTGTCATATGCATCTTCTCCTCATGCCGTATGTTGATTTGTAAGGCTATTTTAGGATCGCTCCCAAATAATTTAGGTATTTATGTAACACAGAAATATGGACTTTAGCAGTGTACAGTTTTTTCCCTTTGTAGCTTCAAGCCCTGACAGAGATGTGCTAGACAGTCTTTATGATGCTTTGAGTTCATCGTGTAAATTTGTCTGCTTAAAGGCTTGAAAATTCAGAAACTCATTTCTCTGCCCGAGTTCAAAGCCTTCATTGGAGCTGTGCGAGATGAATCCATGGGAGTTGTCATTGCTCCAAATAAGTTGGTTTTCTTCTTTTTTTTTTTTTTGGATGCGAGGCCTGTGTCTCTCTATCTGTCTGTCCCCACCAGAATCTTCCCCTCTCCTGTATTATTTATCCTAAACTCCATCTACAGTAGAATACGGGTTTGCTCGTTGGTGAGGTCTCCTTTGCAGATTTTTGGATCCCAGAAGGTGTAACCTGGTTAAATATAGATTTAGCTAAGAAATGAAATAAATAAAAAAAATCCCCCCTTTGCCTGTGTTTTTACTATGTAGCTTATTGATCCCCCAGGACACAGAGATGTCAAACTGTGGGCAAGCTTGTGAAGAATTAATCTTTCCCTCAGTGTCTTGGGACTTCACATCAAACCGTATTACACAGTCTGTTCTGGGCAGTACAAAAGTGCACGCCCTCTGATGTACATGCACTCACACACAAACACACACACACTTTGCAAGGCACAAATGACACATGCGATTTGTGCAATCGATGAAAGTGAGTCATCTGGATTAGATTAGATTACAGGGCAGGAATAAGTGAAAAAAAAAAAAAAAAGGATACCGGAGTGAAAGGGAGTCGGATCAAGAAGCAGCTCGCTCTGAGGCAAGTTCAGCTACACCTCTCACGACCGGGAGAGTGTGTCTGTCGTCGGCATGACTCAAAGACGTCCATGAGAATGTTAATTTGTCTTGACTCTCGGTCTCACCCTTCTCCGCCGAGTGATTGACTTTTACGGAAAGAAGGTATCTACATCACACGACATCACACGTCCCCGAGGGCGAATGAAAGCCAACGTCTTTTATCCACCCCTCTCCTTGCTCTCCTTGGGGGGATGGTGTTAAAAGAGAGGGGTGGCTATTGGAACGAGGGGTGGGGAGTTTGAGAGTTGAGCTGACGTCCAGACTCGGCGTGATGGACGTTTCTATAAGAGATATGGAAACACGGAGCGTGACGGACATTTCTATTATAGAAATATTCCGC
This sequence comes from Stegastes partitus, assembly GCF_000690725.1. NCBI lineage: Eukaryota > Metazoa > Chordata > Actinopteri > Pomacentridae > Stegastes > Stegastes partitus. Next base: position 8,690 of record NW_007580297.1, on the reverse strand, counting down.
TGCCTGCTACCCGGCCTGCGCTGTTGACAGAGACGGAGAGTGAGAGACGTTGGCTACAGTGATGTAAAGGATGTCTGCAGGGATGAAATGAGGAAAACAATGCTCCTGATGCAAACTCTTTTACTTTCCCCATCTTGGTATAATATCTCCGTCTCATCTGTCTCTGTCTTTTTGTGCCTGGCGGAATCTCTCTCTGTCTGTCTGTCTCTGTCTTTGCAGTGTGGGGGTTACGCCAGAATAATAGGCACTGCCAATATAAATCTCCTCCATCGGCCCTGCGGTGCTACACTTGTCACTCCCCTGAAGAGAGACGTGGACATGTGAGATGCCATGGATGATCCTCTGTGGCGAAGCATTGTACGGTTACGTAATGCGTTTAGTATTCAGAGAGGAAAACGGAGGGGGGAAAAAAAAAAGAGGACAGAGAAGCGATGGGAAGCAGAGGTGGAGAGAGTCAGAGCTACATGAAAGAGAGGCGAGGAAATGAGAGCAATCGCCAGACTGGAAATATGCCATGTAGTTTATTCTGATATCCCTGACAAAGAGGCAGAGAAGGAAATCCTGCCTTTTCTACAACAACCCCTAAAATGTGACCAGAAGGTATGGAGTGTTGAGAGTGCCACTAGGGGAGTTACACATTCAGTTTATTTCACTGGTAAAAAAAACCCCAATGAGGTCTGTTTAGGTGCTACTCATTCAACATTTATATTGAATTCATTTTCATCAGCAGTGAGAAGGTGTCATGGAAAAGTATCTATTAAATGGACTGCGAGATAAGTTGCTGTTTCCAACGTCAAGAATACACTTGATGTTTCAATACATACTATTCTTTGTAATTATTTTAAATTGGTTCATAAAGTCCACTTGAGCTATGCATTAAAAGCTAAGAAAAATAATTAGCGGTCTGTGCTAATTCTCTTGGTTCCAATTTAGGGAAATCTCAATGTCACAGCCGACAAACAAGCTTCCTCATGTGAGCGCTTTAAATGATGTCACATTGGCATTTTAATACATGTCACATATGACTTTTAAACCCGTGAGCTGTTTTTGAAGGCCTAAAGAATTCAATCTGAAGAGTCTTTCACAAAAAAAAAACCAGAAGACTGCAGTACAATAAATATCAGAAACACAATAATTATTACGGAAGCATTCACTGGGTAAAGAAAAAAAAATTACACACCCTATCTTGAGAAAAGATCTTGTAATTATGAGATCAGGATCTCGTAATTACGAGATGAGGAAAGGTGCCGCATTGGCCACTGCTTCACTCAGAAAACTGCACATCCACAAAGAGCTAAATGCACATATGTGATGTACAGTATCTTCTCTAGATACCGTATAGCACATATATGCATGTACCTCTTCTTGGGTGTGCAGTTTTCTGAGTGAAGCAGTGGCCAATGTGGCGCCTTTCCTCATCTCATAATTAGAAGATCCTGATCTCATGATTATGAGATCTTTTCTCATAATTATGAGATCAGGATCTCTCTTTTTTTTTTAACCCAACAAATGCTTCTTTAAATTGTTAATTATTATTCATATTTAATAATTTAAACGGTTAAGTCACCGGTATTATTATTTAAATTACACATTTAGTACAAAAAGGGACTTCAACTCTCGAATGAAACAAGTTGAAATATTGAAGTTGAATTGAAAAACCCTATAGAGGTATTTTTGGTTTGAATTTATCTGAATAATAAAAGACCAAATAATAAAGACCCTACAGTATCATTAATCTATCTATTTATCTAATTTAAACATTAAGGCTAAGACCCTATAGCGTTAGAATTTATTAATATTACTTGGACTACTTTGGAACAAAAGTTATGACCAGAAAAAAATACATGAAAGTCCAACAAATCCTGATTGTTCCTCGGATCCCCTTTTGAGCAAGCTTTGTTTTTGTTTTTATTCCATTTTAATGAAATTATCGCAACATTTCACAAGCCATTTTGAGAAGCATGGATGGCTTGCTTTCAATTTTGTGGCAGTGGTTTGGTTAATACCTTTTGCTGTTTCAACACGACAGCTCCACTGTGCACGGAGTCAGGTCGACCAAAAAATGGCTTTCCCAGCTTGATGTTAGAGAGCCTGACTGGCCTGTACAGAGCTGTGACCTTAACCCCAACCAGCAAAGAAGAACAGACTGTGAGCCAGCTTTTATTATTTAACATGGGTGGCAAACATCACTGACGCTCTTGTGGCTGAATAGCAGCAAATCCCTGCAACCAGCATCCAGGATGTGGTGGAGCAGAGACATAGATCCATCTGCAAATCATGTTTAATGTGTCACGTTTGAGTGTCTACATACTTTTGGCCATGTAGTGTGTTTCCTTATTAGATGTGTAAATGATAAGAAGTTTAATTCAGACACAGTTTAATGACAGTATAATAGTCTAGATTCATTTAAAATGGCAATTTTCTCTTTCATTTACTGCCTACTGAGCCATCAACCTTTTTAAAGTGAAAACATTTTTCAGTTTACAGTTTTTTCTTTTTGATGCATCATCTGAATCGGTTGATTGCTCCATTAAATGTATCCATTTATTCATTGATAACAATTTATCGGCGGCGCACTCAGGACTCCATGCTTACATACCAGGAAGAGTTAAACCTGCGTCAGGTGTGAGACGGAGCTTTACAAACAATGTCTGTGTTGTGAAATGTACATCAGAAAATGACCGTCGTCACCTGACATCACACTTCCCCAAAAGCCGATACACATCCACGGGCCTGCACAGCAAAGCAAACACATACACAGGTGTGATGACTGTGTGTGTGTGTGTGTGTGTGTGTGTGTGTGTGTGTGTGTGTGTGTGTGCAGACTGTCTCTCTGAGCAGGCAGTAGGCCAAAGAGGGTTTTAACACGCTTAATGGGATTTCACACTCCGAAGTACACACGCGTACACACTCTCGGACACACTCAAATGTTGAAGATAAACATGTCTGAAAGCTATGTGTGATTCCAGACAAATAAACACACACACCCACACATGCACACTCTGATATAAAAGGATTTGTCAGGCTCCCACATTGTACACATGCAAAACTAATGGACTCCAGTATCCGCACAGATACATTACTGTTACTCACTCATTTCCAAAAGACGTGGCTTCACACACCTGCCAGAGTGGAGACAGAAACACAGGCGCCATACAAATCTACCGTTATGTTCCTGTCCGGCACGAGTGCAGCAACAGTGCTGCAGTGGTCACTGTGACCTGTCACTCCTCAGGTGGGGTCAAAGGAGAGCTCCACTCAAAGTCTATCTTTACATCGCCTACTGCTTAGTGGCTGAAGGTTTGTTTTTTTGTTGCAGACGACAACTGTGATTAGGTTGAACAGTTACAGAAGGTGGTGGTTTAAAAAGAAAAAGTCAAAATGGAGGGTCTGCCTGGTGGCTTGGGGGCCGAGAGCTTTCTGCGTGGAGTTTGCATGTTCTCCCCGTGCAGCGTGGGTTCTCTCTGGGTTCTCTGGCTTCCTCCCACAAGGTCCAAAAACATGTTGAGGTTAGTTGGTGATTCTAAATTGTCCGTAGGTGTGAATGTGAGTTTGCTTGGTTGTCTGTCTCTAAGTGTAGCCCTGTGATAGACTGGTGACCTGTCCAGGGTGTCCCCTGCCTTCACCCTGCGTCGGCTGGGATAGACTCCAGCCCCCCATGACCCTAGTGAGGATTAGGCGGTGTATAGATGATGGATGTCAAAATGGTTTTCAAGCTTTTTCAAGTTTTCCTCTACAACACGTCTCCCTTGTTGACCTGTATGTTAAATTTATTCAGTTTCGCCACTACATCACAAAAACTACAGAACCTCAGCACAGCCGCAGAACAAGGAGGTGGTAACGTGATAGAACGATTGTGTAAATAGCTATGATACGGAGAAACTGCAGATGATTTTTCTGTGGGTCGAGGTTCCTGCTGAAATGTAAAAGCAGCTCATTTGAACTAAATCTCTAATTTGCGGATTCCTTTACTCATTTGCATGAATTGATTTGGCAGACAAAGAGATAAATGAGTTAAAATTGAAGCCTACAGATATAAATTATACAAGGGTACTTTATAAAGTTCTTGCCCTCACCAGAAAACATCACAGGGAAGGATTATTCTCGCATTGCTTTTCAACATAGTCGTGTTTAACTTCAATGCACTTAGTCTGCTGGTGTTCAAGCTTCGTTCTTCCTACGCGGGAAAAAAGGGTCACATTTGGAGCCTCCGGATACTCATCGGCAGCATGGATGACTTCAGTTTGAGCAACAGAAGTCAGATGGTGCAGGTCCAGTGAGTAAGGTTCATGGGGCAACAGTTCAAAGCCGTATTTGGCTGCTTCTGCCACCTGTACTGTGTGGACGGACGAAATGTCCTGGAGCAACAGCAGCCAGCTCCGAGCTTTTCTCTCCTTTTTTTTCTTTGATTGCTTCAAACATTTGAGTTTTTGTGGACAACGATACAAGGCTTTATAGTGTACAGTTGTGCCCCAAACTGACAGATACGCCACTTGTTTCCAGGTGAGGCTGAGAGCTTTTTAAAGAACCCCTGAAAAGAATATGGTGTCACAAAAGTGCTGTTTTTGAAAAAACTGAAAATCCAAAATGAAAGACGCTACCATATTGACTTGTGCCGTGAGTGTCATGTGGACTGGTGGTCACAATCCACCAATCAAAACGCCTCTGGTCTGATCCTGGCTGACAGCTATAGACTGTGTCTCCGTCTACATGTTTTTTGTGTGCGTTGTCAATTTGCATGTGAAAAACACAGAGTGGAAAACGCAGGCAATTTGACAAAAAGTCACAATACTGCAAAAATGCTTTGACACACTCACAGCCTGAGGTGGGAAAATTGATGTGTCGGTAAAAGCAAAACGCCATAATGGAAGCAGCAACAGATAGCATGTGTGCATGTGATGTTAATGTCCACTGAAGCTTCTGCTCCAGCAAAGACACTAAAAATAGCAGCACTGGAAAGCATCATCTGTGTGGAGCAATGTTGACCTGTAACCTCCCTCTGATTGATATGTAGAACAGACATGACTGCAGTATTTCCAGTACTCCTTGAGGTTTGATTGCGGGAAATCCAAGCAGACTAAAGCTGCCATTCTCCATGAAGTATCGAGCGACGGACTTTTCAGGGCCGCCTTTCAAACCTACAGGCGGTGAGAAGTTGACACAGGAAAGACTGAATTGAAGTTTGTAGGAGGCGTAATGAAATTCCCTCCAAGTGAGATTTTATATACCGTAATTTTTGGACTATTGAAAATAAGCCGCACCCACTAACTTAAAAAAAGAAAAAAAAAATGTACATATATATATATAGGCCACAATTGTCTATAAGCCGTAGGTGTCCACGTTGTAGCATGAGATATTTACAGTTTTAATTAAATACGTACCGGTAAAATACACAAATATACGGAAGCCGAGAGCAGTCATGGCTGCACATTTTTTAAAACGGCATTTTCCCGAGATATGGGAAAACGGTGTTCGTTTTCTCGAGATAACGAGATAATTATCCCGTTGGCAGTTTCGGCTGTCACTTCAGCCTTCATCAGAAGTTGTCGGACTTCCTGGTGTGACGTATCTTATGTAGACAGCTGACCGGGAACTCCGACATGACGTGTCATGAGAACAGCTGACCGGGCACGACAACTTACAATGAAGCGCTCGTGCCCGGTCTCGTCTGTCCTCCGGCCCCCCGCTGGTGACTGAGGATGGAATCCCAGGTGTGTGGGAGGTTCCACACACCTGGGATTCCATTTTGGACTGGGCACGAGTGGTCAAACACAAACACCAATTATCTCGTTTTCACGAGAAAACGATTCTTGTTATCCCGAGATAACGAGAAAATTAACTCGTTATCTCGAGAAAACGGCGAAGAAAGAACAGTAGCGGAAAACGACCGCTCTCGGCTTCTGTACAAATACGTACCGTCAATGCTTTTTTCCTGTAACACAGCTGGTTAAAAAAATAAAAACTACAGCAGCCTACCAGGAAAAGTCCTTGATGGTTATCTTCATCTTCCTCCTGCTCACTGAAACCACTAAAGTCGTCTTCTTCACTATTGGAATTGAACAGCCTCAGAATTCCTTCGTCACACACTTCCTCAGCCTCTCTTTCGTTGTCGCTCTCATTGTCACTTTGGTCTCGAGGCAAATTCGTAAAAATCCATAAATTAGCCGCATCGTTGTTGAAGCCGCAGTGTTCAAAGCGTGTGAAAAGAGTAGGAGCTTATAGTCCAGACATTACGGTAATGAGAACAGCATGGACGTGAGTTCAGGAGGTGAGGTCACAGTGACCTTTAACCTTTGGCCACCAAAATCTAATCAGTTCTTCCCTGACCTTAGCTGAACATTTTTGTGCCAAATTTGAAGAAATTCCCTAAAGACGAGAACGAGACGGGATGGGTGTAACTATGTACGTACGAATAGATGGCCGACCTGGAAACACAACGCCTCCAGACACCGCTGTCACCGCTGTGGTGGCATAAATATGGGGCCTCTACACCGAGAGAGTGAGTGAGAGCGAGAAAGAGATTTCTTAGTAATAGAAAGCACAGCTTATGTGCTCTGGTAGGTGGACCGTGTTATGGCCTGTCTGAAAACTTTTGCAAAGTTTGGCTTCAGAACTTCACCAGACAAATGACCGGGGCCACAAACTATAACTCATAGAGGAACGCATCCTTCTCTCTCTCTCTCCCTCCTTCTATTTCTATCTGTCTCTCTCATAGACAAACACAAACACACACACACACACACACACACACACACACACACACACACAGCTAGAAGCGGCAGAAGAAGCATCACTCAGACACCTCAAGCTGTTCATTTCCTTCCTGTCTTGATACATGCAGCCAACTGTAAAATGTTATAAAAGCAGCATCAGTGTGTCCGCTCAGCGCACGCACAAATGCACACGCGCACACACACACACACACAAACACAATCACATTTTTTCACTGCGTGCCTTTCTGATTAACACATCACAGTTTAAATTTTTCACATGGCTCTGAACTCATAGCAGGAGTACATGTTTGTGTCGCCGCATGCCTGTCAGCCTGCGTGGTTCGTTTTGTGTGTTTCCGCGTGTGCGACATTTAGCGGTGAGTTGTGAGGCTGGATGTAATGGAAACGCTGCTCACCTGCTATCCCGGTTGCTGCTGCTGTGTTGACAGCGAGAGAGACAACCTCTGCTGTGATGGTGGGAACAGGGAAATTGAGATAAATGATGGGAATAATGGAGCGCCATCAAGCAAACTTTATTGTGTTTCTGCTCATTCAGCTTTGCATAATATACGGACGGATGACCAATTAAAAGAGGAACCTGAACCCTTGGCCGTGGCTCTGTTGTGCTGTTGGGGGGCATTTTGCTGGCACGGTTTGTCCCCTCAGAGGCAAGAGTCACTGCACATCAATACAAAGCTGTTCTGACTGCTCACCTTTCTCCTATGGTGAAAGATTTCCTCCTGATGGGAGTGGTCTCTTCAACGACCCCATCCGAAGGAATTGAGGGGTCACTGAATGCTGTGATGACAATGATGTGAATCGTATGCTGTGACCTTCACAGTTACCACAGCTCAACTCAGCTGAACATCTGCATATGGGGGATTTTGGAGCAAAGACAGCGCTCTTAATCCCCCATCATTAACAGATAATAGCTGAGGGAAGATCATTAGAAAGAAAAGTGTTCATCGAATTAATGCCACGTAGCATTGACGCGTTTCGGTGGAATGTGGTGAACCAACAACTTACTCAGGCCCCGTTTACACGTAGCAAAAACGGTGACATTTCAATGTGTTTGGGCATTTGGTTTACGAACAAAGCTACAAGTCACCACAAATGGTCGTATCTGAAAACTCCGGCCAAAGTGGAGATTTGGAAGAACTCTGTCTTTACGTTTGCATGTAGGCAGGAGGAGACGGAGTGTGATGTCACAGTGTGCGAAAAAAGCATAATCAGTGTCATATGTGTGCGACCATGTTTACAGTTGGGCGACTGTGATAGAAATGGATGCTTGTTTGTGCTTTTAGCCTGTTTGCATTTACATTTAGGCGTAGATCCACTTCTCTGTCGGTCCAAACAAACAACCCTTGTGCCATTATCGTTGAAGTAACAGGAAGTAATTTGTGCCATTTGTTGTTGTGTTTTTTTCCAGGATTCTGATTGGCTAGCCTCTCGTTACACTGCCCCCTATAGGTTTGGCATGCTCATAGCAGCTCCTAATGACGCGTTTATGTGTTTGTGTAAATTAAGATTTTTATGCAAACGATCTGGTGTGAAGAATGTTATTTTTGAAAACGTAGATCCGTTGTTGTAAATACCCGGCTATGTGTAAACGTGGCCTAAGATGGCTTAGGTTGGTTTCCTACTTATGTGTTGTGCAACAGCAGCTGATACAGTTCCTATAATAATTATTCAGCCTCTTTGAAGGTTTCGCCCTTTTACTCCTTTTCAATATTAAATCATGGTCAATTTAATAAAGGCTATTATGGCTATTTGACTAGAATTTACCAAAAAAAGACGCTTTCATGTCAAATTTAAGACAAATTTCTGCAAAGTAATGTCACTTTATTATTTCAGTTGTGGCTGAAGGTGCATGTACTAAATACAGGCTTGAAGGGGGCGAATACCTAGAAATCAGTTATTAGGGTCTGAGCACTAACGGTGCAAGGACCCTATTGAAACCCTTGTGATTATTATTAT
>NW_007580296.1:48427-58398 GCF_000690725.1 Stegastes partitus | reverse complement strand
AATAAGACTGAAGTTATTGAATATCTGTGTAGTGTTTCTCTTCGCTACTGTAGCGGTTTTGCAATTTGCAGACGGTCCCTATCCACTCGTCTCACAGCCGGCTGCTCATTGACACCAATGTTATTTCTGCAGCTTGAAACACAGCTACTTTTGATAAAACTGGGCTTGTAGCACATTGTCTACCTTACAACGATGGGAAGGATGCCTCGTTTATGTTTTGACAACGTATCACTAATAAGTTATTGAAGCCGGAAGTCCGAATCTGTGAATATCTTTCCAACTTTACCGAACTAGGAAAATGAGTGAAATTACTTCTGATGTTGAAATGGAGCCTGGGAAAAGACAAATTAAACTCACAGCCAAGGCCTGGGCTAACAAAGTTGAAATGCTTCAATATGAACGCAAAATCACTGTGAATAAAATGAAAGCACTCATACCAGAAATGAAAGCACTCATGAGGAAAAAGGAAAATGCTTCTCATGTTCAACTTCATATGAACAAGTTAACTGAACTTTGTGAAAAGGCGACTAAGTCACATGAAGTGTTGATTCCTTTACTGATGGAGGACGAACAAAATCGACAGAATGAGTGGTTTCTCAACATCATGAAATACAGCAACGCATTTAAAGAGGATGTTCTCAGGTGGCTGATTGAATCTGAGAGATCTCAACAAAATATCAGCCTTGGTCAATCTGAAGCAGCTGCAATGAATGAAGAAGTGCTTCAATGTCCAACTGTTGATGAGCCTCAAATGGCAACCCAAGCTGCATCAATAATTGGTACGGAGGATGTGCAGGATGACCTAAAGCCAAGTGACAATGTGTCAAATGTGGGAAGCCAAAACTCTGCTGCTGGAAGAAGGTCTGCTGCTTCTACTGCTTCCTCTGCACGTCTGAAGGCAGAAGTCGACTTGGCAGTTTTAATGGCGAAACAAAAGCGATTAAAGGACAGACATGAACTGGAGGAGCAGGAGGAACAACTGAAAAGGAAAAAGGAGCAGCTTAAACTAGATGAAGCAATTGCAGCACATATGGCCAAATTAAATGTGTTAAGATCTCAGAGCATCATTCTAAGTGGGAAAAGTTCTTTGTCAAGACATTCAGATGGAATGAACTCCTATTTGGAAAAAGAAAAATCAAAACTAGAAGCTGCTAATGTTAATGTAAAACAGAAGGAAACTCAACATGATTATTTGGATCCAGGAACAAGACCTAAAGAGAACACTGTGCCTCAGTTCCTTTCTCATGAGCCTGTGCCACTTAAAGAGCCCAAACAATATTCAATGACTCACAGGGATAATGCAACCTCACAAACTCAATACGAATACACATTAAATGCAGGATTTGGGTCAAGAGATGAGAACCAAAACAATATGCTGGGAATAATGAGAAAACAAAATGAAATAACTACACTTTTAATCCAACAGCAGTGCCTCTCATCATTGCCGAAAAGAGAAATGTCATTTTTTGATGGAGATCCATTAAAATATCATGCATTTATAAACGTTTTTGAGAACGTTGTAGAGAGAAATACTGACAACTACAGTGATAGATTGTATTTCCTAGAGCAGTACACTAGGGGTCACCCTAAGGAACTGGTAAGGAGCTGTCAGCATTTGGATGCAGAAAGAAGCTATGTTAAAGCTAAAGCGTTGCTATGAGAGCATTTTGGAAATGAGCAGAAAGTTGCATCTGCTTATATGGAAAGGGCTCTTTCATGGCATCCCATTAAAACAGAAGATGTGAAAGCTCCCCAAGACTTCAGTCTTTTCCTCAGAAGCTGTTCTAATGCTATGGAAGGGGTGGAATATCTGCATGAACTTGATTTGCCTGCCAATATGATCACCATCATCAGGAAGTTGCCTTACAAATTCAGAGACAAATGGAGAACTGTAGCTTGTGAATTGCAGGAGAGAAGCAACAAGAGAGCTACTTTTACTGATATTACAGACTTTGTGTGAGGATCCTAGACTTTTGTTTCACTGGGTTTTTGTCTGTCTTTGGGTTTTGGTGAGTGTGCCTTTGTTCACTGCAGGTTGGGCGGAGCCGATCAGGGGAGATCGCTGGCAGCTGTGGCTCATCAGCTGTGCCCAGCTTCAATACTGGCGTCTCACAGAAGACCGACGCCAGAGGATTGTGATACCTACCACGGGGTAACAGTCAGGCCGCGAGCTACTGCACCGCGCTGAGCATTTCCAGCACTTCTGTCGTTCTCGAGTTTATGGGATGTGTTTCTCTGCCTGTCTCCAGTTCTCCTCCTCGGCTCCAGCACTCGGCACACCTTCAAGCACTCCAGCGTTTGTCACCCACGGGAATTCACGGACACCTTCACGAGAGCACCCCCCCCACGAGCACCGAACCCTGAGCACCGGACCCCTGCGCACCACCCCGGTTTCCCTCGTCACGGCTCCCTCTCTACACCAGGAAAACCTCCACAGAGGCACGCACGAGCACCGGACCTCCTCGCACCACCCTCGGCATCCCCCACGACCGGCACCCCTTCACCGGACTATGTTTCTGCCTCCTGGTGCCCATCACTCCACCACCTTCCCTTAATAAATCCTGTTTCCTTTAACCCTTCACCCCGTCTCCCTTTTCGTTTGGGTCCACCCGCACTATCACGAGCACGAGTCGTCACACTTTGTTGAGAAACAGGTAAAAATCTTGACTGGGGCGCCGCTATAGCTCACCTGGTAGAGCTGGCGTCCCATGTACAGGGCTACAGTCCCGATGTGGAGGTCATGGGTTCGAGTCCCGCTCATGACCCTTTCACACATGTCCTTCCCCCCATTCTTCTCCCCCACTTTCCTGTCTCTCTCTCACTGTCACTATCAAATAAAGGCACAAAGGCCAAAAAAATAACTTTAAAAAAAAAAAAAAATCTTGACTGAACCAGTGTTTGGCAACATACAGGATGTTCCTTCAGTGACAATTAAATGAGTGAACAAACTAAAGCCACAGCCTCGTTCTGGAATGAAAGGAACAAGTTTTGCTACCACAGTGGCTTGTGTAGAGAATAAAATTCAACCAGGAACTAAAGTGAAGGAACAAACTCTTCCATCAAGGAGGATGTGTCTTTATTGTGGAGGAGGACATGCATTGGATACATGCAATCAGTTGGAGAAAAGAACACTCAAAGAGAAGATAGGCTTCTTAAGTGAAAAAGGTGTCTGTTTTGGCTGTTTGTGTATTGGACACATCAGTAAATATTGTAAAAAAAGGATTTCTTGTGCAAAATGTGGTCTTCAGCATCCAAGTATCCTTCACATTGCTCCAAAGGAAACAAAAAAGGACTCTGATCTAATGGAAAGGAAATCAGAGACGACTTTGGACAGCACCCAAGTGTCAAGTGGGCTAACTGGGGCTGGTGATAATTTTTGTAAACTTCCTATTGTTCCTGTGCAAGTAAAGTCCAAGAAGGGCAGTAAGATTCTGACCACATATGCTTTCCTGGATCAAGGAAGTACAGCAGTTTTTTGCACACAGGCATTGATGCACAAGCTAGGCCTCACAGAAAAGAAGACGCATATCCTCTTGAGAACGATGGGCCAAGAGAAGGTTGTGAGTAGCCATATTGTCTCAGGACTGGAGGTTGCTGGGTTAGAAGATGACAACTTTTGTGAATTGTCCAAAACTTATACTCAGGACAGTATGCCAGTACATAGAGGAAACATTCCAAAAGAAGGTGATCTTCAGAAATGGGCTCATTTGAAACATGTGCATCTGCCTGAGATAGATGCAGAAGTTGAGCTGCTGATTGGGACAAATGTTCCTAAAGTTTTGGAACCACTGGAAGTCATTCAAAGCGTAGGTGGTGGACCGTACTTAATTAGAACAAGATTGGGCTGGACTGTGAATGGACCGCTAAAAGGAGATGGTGACGAAGCAATAGATTGTGTTCAGCCAGCATTATCAGTGAACAGAGTGTCAGTTGTGAATTTGGAAGAACTTTGGCAGCAACAGTTTAGGATGGATTTTCCAGAGTGTAGTGTGGACGAACAATTTGGCATGTCAAGAGAAGATCAAAAGTTTATGGAATTGGTCACTAATTCAGCAAAGCAAGTAAATGGCCATTACCAGATTAATTTACCATTAAGGGACAAGAACCTTAAAATGCCAAATAACAGAAACATTGTTGAGCAACGTGCTACATACCTGAAGAGAAGGCTTCAGAAGGACTCATTTTTTCATGCAGACTACACTGCCTTCATGAACGACCTGGTCACCGAAGGTTACGCTGAAATGGTGCCTGAGGAGGAGTTGGAACGCTCTGATGGTAAAATCTGGTACATCCCGCACCATGGTGTTTATCATCCAACAAAAAGGAAGATCAGAGTTGTTTTTGATTGTGGGGCAAGCTACCAAGGAACATCCCTCAATGCTCAGCTTCTGCAAGGACCGGATCTCACCAGTTTGTTGATTGGAGTGGTGACCAGATTCAGGAAAGAGTCTGTTGTGATCATGGCAGATGTAGAATCCATGTTTCATCAGGTAAGAGTCCCAGCTGAAGATGCTGATTTGTTGAGGTTTCTCTGGTGGCCCGATGGGGATTTAAGTCAAGACCTCACTGACTATAGGATGTTGGTACATATCTTTGGAGCAACTTCATCTCCCAGCTGTGCCAATTTCGCTCTCAGGAAATGTGCAGAAGACAACAAAAGATGGTTCAGCCAAGAAGTGGTGGACAAAGTTCTTCATTGCTTTTATGTTGATGATTGCTTGGTGTCAGTATCTTCAGAAGAAAAAGCAATATCTCTTTATCATGACCTTGTCTCAATCTGCGCAAAAGGTGGATTCCATCTTACAAAATGGATAAGCAACAGACGTGGTGTGATAGCTGCAATACCTGAAAGTCAGAGAGCCAAGGACATGAACAGTTGGGATCTAGATCAGAAGCAGCTACCTGTGGAGAGAGTTCTTGGTGTAGAATGGTGCATTCAATCTGATACCTTCAAGTTTAAGATCGTGATCAAGGACAGACCACTCACCAGGAGAGGAATTCTCTCAACTGTTAGCTCCATCTATGATCCACTTGGAATCCTGAGCCCTGTTGTGTTGACAGCCAAGAACATATTAAGGGATCTGTGTAGGAGAACACTCAGTTGGGATGACATCATACCAGAAGCAATGTCTGAGAAGTGGATGAGTTGGTTGCAGGAATTGCACCATTTGGAAGACTTCAAATTCATGAGGTGTCTGAAACCATCAGACTTTGGAGAAACAACCAGGGCACAGTTGCACCATTTCTGTGATGCAAGTGAAGATGGCTATGGAGTAGTAACTTACCTGCTGTCACACAATGCATGCTCACAAGTACACAGTGCCTTTGTGGCAGGAAAGGCTAGGGTGGCTCCACTTAAGTTGATAACAATTCCTCGTATGGAGCTCATTGGTGCCACCATGGCAAGTCGTATGGATGTCTTGTGGAAGAGGGAGTTACAAATGGATCTTAGGGAGTCTGTATTTTGGACAGACAGTGCATCAGTACTCAAGTATATCAAGAACGAAACCACCAGGTTCAAGGTCTTTGTTGCCAACAGAGTCTCAGAAATCCTCAAAGTTTCCCAATCCTCTCAATGGAGGTATGTAGACACTGCAAATAATCCATCTGATGTGGCCTCCAGAGGTTTGAAAGTGGATGCATTTCTCAAAAATGCGACTTGGGTGACAGGTCCCCAGTTTCTTATTCAACCGGAGAATACATGGTCCGATAATCCTGAGGATGCATATCAACTTCCAGCAGATGACCCTGAGGTAAAAAGAATGATGGTGGTAAATGCTGTACAGGCTACAGAAGAGGGTGATGCTGTGACTCGCATGATTAATTATCATTCATCTTGGACTGGTTTGAGGAAAGCTGTTGCTTGGATCTTGAGATTGAAGAAGTGGCTCATGGCTAGTTGTGAAAAGAAGAAGCAACTAAAACTGGATCTGATACAGTCTGGCTCAGATGTGGAGCAAAGATGTACAGTGAAGAGGGATGATGACAATGTAAAAAAGAAAGTTTCGAGATGTCTGTCAGTGGAGGAGCTTGATAAGGCTGAGCTAGAAATAGCCAAGTTCTGCCAAAGGGAGAGGTTTCCAGAGGATCTCTCGAGGCTGCAATATGGCAAAACTGTGAAAGGTTGTAGCCACATTTATAAGCTGTCCCCTATACTTGAAGATAGTGTTCTGAGGGTTGGTGGTCGACTGAGCAGATCATCTATGCCTGCAGAAGCTAAACATCCCATAATATTGGCAAAAGATTTCCATATCTCAGACATTCTGCTTAGACACATTCATCAGGAAGTGGGACATGGTGGTCGTAACTTCATGTTATCGAAGCTGCGGGAGAAGTTCTGGATCATTGGTGCCAGTACCGCCATTCGGAGAATTCTATCTAAATGTGTCATCTGTCGGAGACTGGATGCTCAGCCAGTGTCCCAGCAAATGGCAGATTTACCAGTGGAAAGAGTTACTCCAAATGAACCCCCATTTACTCGAATTGGAGTAGATTATTGTGGACCATTTGAAGTGAAGAGCAGAAGAAGTGTTGTGAAGAAGTATGGTGTAATTTTTACGTGTCTTGCCATACGTGCTATTCACATTGAAGTAGCACCTTCACTGGACACTGACTCTTTCATAAATGCACTCAGACGCTTCATAGCAAGACGTGGTCAAGTCCTGGAACTACGCTCTGATAATGGGACAAACTTTGTGGGAGCAGAGCGTGAGCTGAAAACAGCCATTGGGGAATGGAACCAGGCACAGATTAATAATACGCTTCTACAGAAAGGTATTAAATGGAGCTTTAACCCTCCAGCTGGCTCACATCATGGAGGACCTTGGGAGAGGTTAATCAGGTCTGTACGGAAAGTTCTGAATTCCACTTTGAACATTCAAAACTTGGATGAAGACGGTCTTCATACAGTTCTATGTGAAGTGGAATCTATTATCAACAGCCGACCGATTACCAAAGCATCCACAGATCCTAATGATCTGGAAGCATTGACACCAAACCATCTATTGTTACTGAAAATGTTACCATCTTTACCACCAAGGGACTTCCAGGAGCCTGATGTGTATGCTAGACGGCGATGGAAGCAAGTTCAATACATGTCAGACTTATTCTGGAAAAGATGGATTAAGGAGTACTTACCTCAACTGCAGGAGCGACAGAGATGGTCTGGAGTGAAGCGGAACATTATACCTGGAGATATAGTGCTGATTGTGGACAACACAGCACCTCGAAATTCATGGGTCATGGGAAAGGTTCTGCTGACATTTCCAGACAGAAAAGGATTTGTGCGTCAGGTACGGATTAAAACAAAGAGCAGCTGTTTGGACCGACCAATTATGAAGATCTGCCTGCTACAGGAAGCTGAAGCTGAATGAGGAGCGGCTGCTACACCCCGTAACCCTTTGACCTGTTTTTGACTTGGATTTTGACTGACAGACTTTTCACAGAATGACTTAACAGCCCCTGACTTTGCCTGAGTATCGGCAACGTCTGGCTGTACAGACTGGTGACTCAGGAAGAAAGAAGACAGAATATGAATTATGGACCTTTAATATTAAGCGTGTAATTGTTCGTGTCTCTTATTAATATGAATGTGGATAATTATTATTTGTGATAACCTAATAATTAGGGGCTGGTGTGTAGGAGCCATGAGTCAGTCTGTGTTTTTGTTGCCAGGATAAAGAGCACATTGATTATTGTTGTTTTGATTGTGATCCTTTTTTGATGGACACATTTGATCGGGAGATAGCGGCTCCCGTAGATGGGCAGGGATTTAAGCTCACCTATTCACCACTTCACCTGTGCTTTTGTGAGGAGAAGAGGGAGAGTGGGTGAGCTGGGTCGCCGTATTTTTTTGTTGACCGCTTTTTCGCTATATTACTATTTTTGATTGCTATTTTATTTTGATCACTTTTACTTGGAGCTTTTTTTCATATGAGTTATGATCCTGTTTTCATTTAATAAAAGGCTAAACTTATTTATAAGCATCTCCGTGAATTATTATTTAACCGCGCGTCAGACAAACAGACCCAGGCTCAGTCTCTCAGCGACACCAGAACTTGGATGTCGCTACACTTTGAGTTTATTAAATGATTAGTGTGTGACACTCAGTTTAAAACAATCATGCCCTGCAAAATTTGGGCTGATTTCTTCACAGTATTCTAATTTTTTGAATTCCTGTTTTTGTGGGTTTTAAGAGCTGGAAGCTCAAATTATGTAAAAATAAACAAATAAATACTTGAAATCGTTTAAATTGTGAGCCCTGAATCTATAATCTATGAAAGTTTAACTTTTTGAGTGGAATTATGAAAATGAATAAACTTTTCCATGATATTCAAATTTTTTGGAAAGGGTCTGTATATAAAGAGGAGAGGAGAGGAGAGAAGCCCAGTGCATCATGGGAATCCCCCGGCAGTCTAAACCTATAGCAGCATCACTAAGGGACAGCTCAGATGACTCCCAGCAGCCCTAACTACGAGCTTTATCAAAAAGGAATGTTTTTAACCTGATCTTAAAGGTAGAGAGGGTGTCCGCCTCCAGAACCCAAACTGGGAGCTGATTCCATAAGACAGGAGCTGATAACTGAAGGCTCTGCCTCCCATTCTGCTTCTAGAAACTCTGGGAACCACCAGTAGACCTGCAGTCTGAGAGCGAAGGGCTCTGCTAGGATAATATGGAACAATCAGGTCTTTAAGATACGATGGAGCCTGATCATTAAGACTTTTATATGTTAGAAGCAGGATTTTAAATTGGATCCTTGATTTTACAGGAAGCCAATGGAGAGAAGCTAATACTGGAGAAATATGATCTCTTTTATTGGTTCCTGTCAAAACTCTGGCTGCAGCATTCTGTATAAGCTGGAGGTTTTTAAGAGAACTATTAGGACATCGATATGTTGCTGAGAGGGAAAGGGAATCCAGATGAACCTTTGGACTGTTGGTTTAAAACTTGTCACGTCTTTATCTTACTGTGTGAAGAGCTAATTAAGGGAACATTCAATCATCAGGTGAACTAAACTTCTGGGAAATCCATCTGTCCAGTCAGGAAGTGATTGTGAATCCTCCAGCAGTGGTTCATGATTTTGGTTTCCTCTGTCCATTCTTAGGTCACATCGCTCTCCATTGATCACACAGTGGACATCAGTGGTTTAAGTGTTCCCTTTGATTCTTTGAGCTGTGTGTGTTCACAGTTGGTGTGATATAAATAAAGAGCACTGGATGAATTTGGAGGTGAGGCTTCAGTGAGAGCTGCTGGTCCATCAGTGTTCAACCACGCTTCAGTTAAAAACACACAGTCGGTGTGAAGATCTAAAATCAGCTCGTTAATGAGACATGTTGTGTTTAAAATTGCCACGTTCAGAGTCGCTGGTTCTTCATGTGTGGACCAGCAGGTGGTTTATGTGAAGGTGTTTTGGTGCTGGAAGCTGGAGCTGCTTTTATTCTGATCAATAATCAATGACTGATGCTTCTGCGGAGGATATTCTGCTTTCTGTTGACAGACCTGAGCCTGGTGATTCCTGCTACAGAGAGAGATGGTGGTCTGGTCCTGAGGGGGGCGCTAGTGAGTGAGGTGGACGAGACAGAAGAAGAAGAAAAAGTGGGCGGAGCTATGTTCAGGTGTGCTGCAGGTGGAGGAGACAGAAGAAGAAGAAGAAGTGGGCGGAGCTGTGTCCAGGTGTGCTGAAGGTGGAGGAGACAGAAAGAATGACGGCTGAATATCAACTCTGTTAAAAGCTGTAAGTTTGCTTTGTTTGCTGCTTTAACTTCAGTGATGTTGCTGTTTGTTTCTGCTTTGTGATGTTTCTACTGGTTCACTTCCTATTTCACCACAAACTTTGGATCACTGCTGTTTAAACATCAATCAGTATTTATATTAGATTATTGATTCTCTTCAGTCGATCAGTTTGATCAGCGACTGATGTTTCTTTATTTCTTCACAAGTCAAACTGCCTCATGTCTTTTCTACTTTCGGTT
>NW_007580296.1:40183-45132 GCF_000690725.1 Stegastes partitus | reverse complement strand
AATGTTGTAGATTACTTCTGGGTTCTCTTGTGGCTTCAGTGAAAGGCTGCTTCTCAGAGTGATTCTTACGATGTCTTTGGCGTTTCCCATTAACTTTGACATTATCTCAGAATGTTGCTCCGCTACGGGTGTGGCTCGTTTCCTCAGGTAGGTTTTCATCAACTCCTCCCACTCACACACCGTGAACTTGTCTGACACATCTCCTCTGAAGATTGGAGGCTCTTTCACATCCGACTGCAGGACTAACTTGGCACCGGTCAGGTTAAGGTAACTAGAGTCACTAGGTAACTGGCCGACACTGCTCTGAGCTTGTGCGCCATTAACACCACTCTCATTACATTTTTCCCTTAACTGATCACTTATAGTCTGTCCCACCTGCTGTGCAATGTGTACTATCAGGTCATTTAAAGCTGCGTCAGTTGCAGCTGAGTTGCCAGGAATTGTGCTACTGTGCTGGAGACTAGCAGCTGTACGGTTGAGTATGTGGGTAGAACAGAAAGCTGGAGAGCCTACTGCATTTGCATCTCTAGCTGGTGTGGTAGGCAGCCTACCCCTCCCAAAACCAAGGCTAAAATTATTCAGTGAAGCTTTGTCATCCATTTTTCCAGAAAAATACACAAATGTCACTTTTAACTCCTTGAAAAACCTCAATATACACACAGAGAAAAATACTGTGGCATTAAACTCACTTCAGGAACATGAAATGTTTAGCAGTAAAAGAATAACCTTTTTTTCTTAAATTTTAAACCATAATAATAAGCATTTAAATGTTAACATGTGACACAAAGCAACCTCCAGTGACCAAGCTGATGTTGATCCACAGCTCCAGGAACCACGATGAAGACAGACCAGTCCGGAGCGAAGTGGATCCGGGTCACGGCACCAGTGTAGCCCGCCTGTCCCTACGCTGTGGAGTGCAGAAGCAATGTAACCCGCCTGTCCCTGCGCTGCTCTGCTACCGGTAACCTCCGCGTTGTGTGTGGGGAAAAAAAGGAAACAAGTTCGGACGAACCGGTAGTCACGAAGTTTATTGCCACATCAACAATGTCCTCAGCGGTGCCGAGCCGACCTCCTTAAGAAAAAAATTAAAATGTCCAGTCTGCAGCTGTATTCATAAAAACACAACATAAAACAGCAGCTAGCGTGCTAACGTCTTGCAAAAAACGTCAGTCTCTCGTCCGTGTCGCCCAGTTGAGCTGCACAACCGGCAGTGACATCCGTGAGGGTCAAAAAAGGTCATTTAAGAAAATAAAAGTCTTTTCAAAATAAATTACAAAAATACACTGAATTGCGTACACACACAAACAAAATAAAAACAAAATGTACACAAGATCAAAAGGATGGATATTTGGTGAAATAGACAAACATTTAAACACACCTGTTACATACATACATGCATAAATATATGTATATATACATGCATGCATATACATATAGATATATTTTGAGAGAGACATGTTTGAGTTGAGCTTTATAAAGGTGTCGGTGTATCAGTGATAATTTGATGAAATCTGTGATTTAAAAGAAGGCCTCAGCTTTTTTACGTTATTTATAGTGAAAGCCAACCAAACCTGCTCTGATAGCAAAGTCACTTCGATTCACTGATCATCTAATGAAGATATTTTCTGTTTTTCATGGTTCTCCAGTGTTGCTGCAGTTCTCTGCTCATCTTCATTGTCTCTGTTCAGATGGACCATGCCAGCTTCAGAAGGGCCCAGAACGGCACTCTCCTCCTGAAGGCCTCCACTGAGGCTCAGGTTCTGGGCCCGGCGGGCTGGCTACAGGGCCAAGGCACCAGGACAGGTGGAGGAGGGGTTCGTGGATGATGCCTGGACCCCACGGTCTTTGTGCCAGAGCCCCTCCGGCAGCACAGCGGCAGCAGGCTGGTCAGGTGATCCAGCTCTGAGCCATCCAGTCCTGCCGCCCCGGACCAGCACGCCCCTCCTGAGGCCCCTGAAGAACCGACTCTGCCCTCATTTCCTCTGACTCTGAGGCAACTTCAGCAACCAACCACAGACCACTACTAGACAACTAATAACGCCACAGCAGAGAAATCACAAGTCTTCATTTGTCAGAAGACAGAGCTCCACAGACACACAGCCTTTGACAGCGTTTTACACTTTCTGCTTCAGTCGGCTCTGATTCTCCATCCTCTCCTTTCTTCTTCTGTGGTTCTTCAGGAGGAAGTTCAGGGTCCTGATGGTCAGCCAGGATACCAACAGGTCCTGAAGCTGGCCCGGGCCCTGGTGGAGGTCCGGAGCCTTCAGGGGCTCTCTGAACGCCTGGTGGACAGACTCACAAACAGAGCTGGGGAGCCTGAGGCTGATCTGACCGACTGGAGGAGAGACACCATGAGGAGGACACAAGAGCAGGACGAGGGGGCTGAAAGAAGAGGTTTTGATTTATTTCATACATGACATGGTTTATTCTGTCACACTGCAGTTGACCTTTTGTGTATACATGAATAAATAAGAAGCTTTCTTTGCACATCTGTTGTTTCTGTTGGTTTATCTGATGACGTGTGAACTGCACATGTGAGAGCATCTCAGTAAAACACAACATGAAGATCATCAGATGGATCCATCAGCTGAAACACAGAACCATCACATGTTCTACAGGACTGACAACAGAACCAGGTTCTCTGGTTTTTGTTCAGGTTATGGCAGTCATGAATCAAGAATAGAGCCCAAAATAGAACAATACTACGCATGAATTCATCTATTTAATAATGAATTACAAATAAAGTATAAAACAAAATGTCAAAGTTTAATTCCTGACAGAATACCACAACTACTCCTACAAATAACAACAATAATAACAATAATAATAATAATAATAACAACAACAACAACAACAACAACAATAATAATAGTAATAATAGTAACAACAACTTCATAGGTCCTGGTTCTGGTTCTGATGCTGCACAGCCTCCTGAAGGAAAACAGTCTCTTAGCAGAGTTACATACATCAGCACACACGTATGCTATTACACACAGACTACATGTATACTACTACTACGTTAATCCTAACCATCCATCCATCCATCTATCCATCTTCTTCTGGTTATCCGGAGTCGGGTCGCGGAGGCAGCAGCCTTAGCAAAGCCGCCCAGACTTCCCGATCCGCACACACCTCCGCCAGCTCTTCCGGGGAGACCCCCAGGCGTTCCCAGGCCAGTTGGGAGACATAGTCTCTCCAGCGTGTCCTGGGTCTTCCCCGAGGTCTCCTCCCGGTGGGACGCGCCCGGAACACCTCCCCAGGGAGGCGTCCAGGAGGCATCCGGAAAAGATGCCCGAGCCACCTCACCTGGCTCCTTTCGATGTGGAGGAGCAGCGGCTCTACTCCGAGCTCCTCCCGCGTGACTGAGCTCCTCCCCCTATCTCTAAGGGAGTGCCCAGCCACCCTGTGGAGGAAACTCATTTCAGCCGCTTGTATCCGTGATCTCGTTCTTTCGGTCATTACCCAGATCTCATGACCATAGGTGAGAGTAGGAACATAGATTGACCGGCAAAGCGAGAGCTTTGCTCCCTTGCTCAGCTCTATCTTCACCACAATGGTCCGGTACAGCGACCGCAACACTGCAGACGCCTAACCTAACAGGTAAATATACTCTGCATGTATCTGTTAAAATACATCCAGAGTAGTAGTATGTGATCTGTGTGTAATAGGATACATGTACTCTATACATGTATACTACCACTACTACTACTACTACATTAATCCTGATAGGCAAATATACTCTGAAAGTACTTTAACAGATACATGCAGTCTTTATTTACACTGTGTTACAGTCTAGTACCGTGTACATGTATGATCTGTACATAGCAGTAGTGTACACAGTATTAAATACTCTGTAGTTACTAGCCAAGTGGGGTTTTTTTTGTTGTTGTTTTTTTTCTTTACTTTGCTTGTAATAAAACTTTACGTGTGTAATAAGCCGTTGTAACCGCGTATTCGTATTATTAGCCCGCTATTTCCCGGTGCCGTCATCGGGGATCAAACCAGCGTTCTCACGCCTTCTGTCTCAGAGAAGGCAGCTAACGTATTTTCGCCATTATTTTACGATGCCCAGTTAAAAAATAAACATAGTTACCTCAGTACCACTGAACTCAATCAAAAACTGAACTGTTTAAACACGTTTGCACAATAATTTCATTAAAATGAGTGAAAGAAACCACTGCGGTACTTACGCCGTCTTCGGTGAATTTGTACAACAGCGCGAAGCCTCATGGAGGGTCACATGACTAAATTGGAACAAATCCGGCTCTGCCATTGGTTTGCCAAAACTTTGATTCATGGGGGGAGGCAGGACATCAGGGTGGGTCCTGATTAGTCAGAAATTGGAACAGTTGGAACAGAAATGATTGAGTGTGCGACCCAACCCCAAGTTTGAGTTCCAACTGAATGATGTCATTTAGTCTCTGTTCCAGCAGCAGGGCTCAGAAATGTCAGAAAGAGGCGCAGCCAGCATGGTTAGTTATCTGAACCCTATTCAGGACTTTCATGTTGCCATTCATAGAAGGTCTTAGGGGGTCCATTGGACCCCAAGACAGAATATGTGCAAAATAATTGTTGGTATTCATTACAGACTTTTATACGATGTTAAATACATTTTCTGATAAGTTGACATATTTTTGTCCCTCTTTTTATATTTAAAAATAAAATCTTTAAAAATCAAAGAACAATACCTGTCACCTAAACCAAATGGCCTGGGGTCCAAAAGACCCCAAAAGTCCTGAATAGAGTTAAGAAGAAGCCATGTGAGGGTCAGACCAGTGAACTAGACAGGTTCAGGGGGACGGTTCTGAGGACAGGCATCCAAAGCAGGACCAGTCCAGCAGCTGGAGCCCATCATCAGCACCAGGTGAGACACAGAGCAGGACAGACAGACATTCCTCAGAGCAAATGAAGAACAACATTGTTAATATAAAAGAGGAGAGCATTGTGTT
>NW_007580296.1:30847-36656 GCF_000690725.1 Stegastes partitus | reverse complement strand
GGAACTCCCCGAGCTGTGTGCGTCTCTGGGGGGTCACATGGATCCGGCGTCTCGCCATCAGTCGCGCCAATAACTTGAATTCAGACACAAATCTCGAGTAAAGTCAGTGCACACACGCGTCCAAATACGCGCGTAACACGCGAATAGCGCAATGAATTCGTGTCTGGTGTGAACACAGCAGTCCTTAATGCTCGACCTAGGTCGCAATCTGTTGACAAGTGACTGATGATGCCGTTGGTGGACGGTTGGTGACGAGTTTTACCCAGAATACACTTGGAGACAATATCGGCGATCAACTTGTAAATTTGCGCATAATAAAGTTTAATGTGAGAGCTAAAATAAAGCAATTCATGCAGTACAATGTTTTATTCAATATTTTACACCTACTACATCACTAAAGTCAGTCGGTCTTGTAAAATTATTAGCAACCATGACTCTGTCCTGACTGGAGCAACCGATATAACCCCTGCAGAAAGACACTGAATCAAGAGGAAGCTGGGCCCAGATTCTGCGATGCGCTAGATGTAACACAGGGCCTGTTTAGTTCTGCTATTCTGAGCTGTGGTATGAGCCCGCTTCTACCAAGGTGTACTTCCTACCTGGGCCTTTCGGGGCCCGGGCAGGGGGTGTGCCACCCCACCAACCCCTGGAAACCCCGCCCCTGGAAAGATCTGAGGGCATGTTATCAGAACTACTGACTGAGAAAACACTACTAACACGTCCTGACCTATTCACTCATAGGCTGAAGCTTCATGCGCTTAATTTGCTCTGCTGCGCCATCAGGTGGATGATAAATGTAAAACAGGCGGTGATTCAAACGACAGCATGTCTTCATTGTGTGAAGCTCTGACATCACTTGTGCTTAAATGGTTATGCTAATAAGCAAAAATGTGTTGGGGGTGTGCTTTATTCATTTTTATTTAAGAAACTTGTATTTCGAATCACATTGCAATGCTTCCTAAACCGGTCACGTGGTACAACTGGTTCGTGAGGCCTCGAACTTCACCACATACCTCATCAACACGTCTTGATACAAGCTTCACAAAAATCATCGGCCCAATCCCAAACCGCCCCCTACACACTAACCATAGCTGCCCAATGTATGCATGTCGACCTGATTCTGTGTGTTACTGTGCGTTTACTTGAGATTGAACTTGCCTTGATTTTGCCTTAAAATGATCCACAATGTAACATATATTACATATATTTTGCGTGGAGCGGAAGCATTTTGCTGTAGTTACCAATATGGGTTCCTGTCTAATTGTAATATCACTGAACATGTTAATAGAAAACATATTTCTTCTACGAGAACTGAACCAATGCATTTGATCAACTTTCTGTCAGTGGTCGACCGTCTTTTAGTCCATGTAGGTGTCTCCTCAACCTCCGCTGATGCAGGGACAGTAAGAGTTCAAAAGTTTCCTCAATTCCTGAAGGTGTTGCTCTGCAGAACAAATATATAAAGAAATACTTAAACAATGATGTAAAAGACAGACACACGAATGCATTTTAACAAACAAAAGTAAGCTCCGATAATGTTTTGTCACTGCATATTAGTGATGCATGATATTAAAATTTCTGGCCGATACCGATATCTGATATTAAGATTTCTGATAACACCGATAACCGATAATACCAATGTCGATATTCGATTTTTGTTCAAATCAAAAAATGAGCATAAGTAAGCACTGTGAGAAAACTATTCAAAAGAAGCCCACATTGGACCACATAGTCTTCTTTGTTACGAAACAAAAGTAAAACATATTTAAACATATTTTAACATTAAACATTCAAGTCCAGGACCATTTAAGTGAACACATCTGTGAAATAGCAGCAATATCAAATGTAGAGACAAAGGCACTCATGCTAGACAATCATCGGCTAAATGTGTTCATCGGACTGATACCGATATTTCAGAAAAACGCTAATATCGGCCGATACTGATGTGATCGCTGATATATTGTGCATCCCTACTGCATATGCATCCGAATCATAGCCAGCACAATATTTAGATGTCTATATTTAATGTTTTTAATTAGAAAGATAAAAGTTGACTTTATTTAAGTAGTCGGAATTCAACATGCATACCAAGATTTGGGACCTTTCATCAGCCTGTGACACCTCTGCTTCTGGAAGCTGCCTGGTGTGGCCAGATTTCACTGCAAACAGAAAAATATAACGGTGTAAGAGACATAACTGCTGCCAAATATCATAATATCACTCTTACTAAGAAGAATTTCATCAAGCCTGGAAAGACAGTTTCCTCAGCTCGAAAAAAGCGATCAACAGGACAAGAACTGCTTATTATTCATCCTTAATTGAGGAAAACCAGAACAACCCCAGGTTTTTTTTCAGCACTGAAGCCAGATTGACAGAGTCACAGCTCTGTGGAGCCTTGTGTTCCTTTAGCTCTCAGCAGGGAAGACTTTATGACCTTCTTCACTGATAAAGTTTTGAATATTACAACATAAATCATGAACATACAGTGGTTGACGAGGGAAGATGACGTGCGTATCAACAAACGAGCTGCAAATACATGAATGTATTGCATAAACAGAAACACGCTGCCAAAGGAAAAGCTGCATGTACAGACGCACCAATGAAAACACATGCAAAAAGAAAACGCTGCATATCCAGTCACACAATGGAAGGTGCTTTACTCGACTGATGCTTTGTTGGTTCTCTTTTGCATTGTTCACTTTCGCTTTCTTTTGTGTATGTGTTTGGAAAAGCAGATTTGTAAAGTAATGATAACCAAAGACATTCAAAAATCATGTTTGCACAAAGAGTAAAATTTTATTGACAAAGCATGAACATCCAGGTCGATAACTCATCCAGACAAAAGTGTACGGTTGGATCTTGGTTAGAATTTAATAGTGGTCGTAGTGTTATGAGCTGCATTGACACTTTGTGTGATCATCCAGCATTCAGTTCACATTCAAACCCTATTTTCTCAATTTACGATGTCATTCCGACTTGAACTGCAACATGAACATTAGATATCACACATATAAATTATTTGTGATGTTTCTTTTTGAATGATTTGATTCAAGTAATTTACAGTTGAGGGGCCTGTAGGACCAAAGTCACAACTTTACTTAACTGTCATTGATATTTAAATTCACAACATAGAAATAATGTCACATCAGCAGGGATGTTTAGCCGATAGTAGCTAAGAATTCAAGTTAGCTAGTGCTACAGCAAGTGATGTAGTGTACCATTATTAGCTCAATGTAAAGTTAGCTAGTGCTACAGCAAGTAATGTAGTGTACTATTATTAGTTAGCTTAATGTAAAGTTAGCTAGTGCTATAGCAAGTAATGTAGTGTACCATTATTAGCTTATCGTAAAGCTAGCTAGTGCTACAGCAAGCTAACATTGCATGGCATTATTAGCTTAACACAAAGTCAGCTAATGAGCTAGTGCTACAGCATGCAAAGATAGCATAACATAACTAGCTTAACATAATGGTTAGCCTTTTAGACAGATAATACGTTGTTCACTGCTGGCTAGCTCTTATGTTTCTCTATGAGATGATCGCATACACAATTTATCACAAAACTGACGATATCTAATGGTCAGGAGGGGAAATGTGATGGGGCACATCTAACCCTGCTTTACCCTACATTGGTATGATTTCTAGTCTTTTAAACAACTACCATCATTGCATTTTAGCTTCTGTGATTGTATATTCAAACAGATTTCATAAATATTTATAAAGGCAGTTAAAATCTCCAGCTTGGAAATAAGTTTAGTAGTCATTTTTGACACATGCATGCTAAGTTTGTGAGACATTTTAAAATTTTCATCAGATGTTGTTTAAAAATATCTTTTTCCATGTCTCTGTCGGTCTTTTAGGGGCACGGGTTGGCGTTGGTCACAAGTTCACATCGGTGAACCACGGCTCGCACCTCCCCAACCTGAATGCTGTCATACGTCCCGGTGATATACAGCGTTTTGACTTCACCATTGCCGTATGTGCGGCTGAGGCGTGCTGTGAAAGGAACGTTGAGTTTGTACTTGTAACGCATCATAGTTGCAGTGCAGGTGCGGTTTGGGGGAGCGTTGATCTGCACAGAAACCTTATCAATGATGGATTCTACCACCGAGCCTCTCCTGGTGAACTGCAGCGTCACATCAGTGCTGATCTCAACGCCGGCTTCGGTGATGAATGGGATGCCTGCTTTGATGCTGGTTTTAACACCAAACTTGACAGAGTAGGTGTTGTCCCACGTCTGCTCCACCTGATACGTCTTGGAGAGGCTGTCTGTTTTCACCACTGGGCTGCATTCGTAGTTGGTGATGGCTGTTTCACGTATGATCTCAGGAGGATAGCTGATGATTTTAGACTTATCAGTGTAGTACACCACATTGTCAATCTGCTGGCTGATTATATTCTCATTGATGGTCAGGACCTTGTAGCCTTTATACGAATATTCACTATCCTTCCAAGGCAAGTAGAAGACCTTATCTTTGGTCACCACCTTCCCAAGCCCATATTTGTTCTTGCCTACGTAGACCTCCTCTCCAGGGCAGGTCCGGAACGCAGACTTTGGCACTGACCCGGACGAACCATCCTTCCACTCCAAGATCTCAAAGTTGTCTTTGTTCACCAGGATCTGAAAAGGGGAGCCTTGATATGCTTTTCCCTTTAGGGGATAGTTGCAATAAGGACCCAAGCTGGGGGTGTAGAAGCCGACCTCACAATTGTATTTGCAGATATAATCAACACGACTGACATAGTCGTTGTAAATTGAGACGGTGTCGTTGGGGAGAGAGTTGTTCCAGATCGCCCACTCCAGGATGGAGCCATCGTCAGTCACAACAGAGGAAGACTGAACTGGTCTCTTCTGCTTCGTCCTAGAAAGACTTAGAATCGATGCATGTGTCGTCGAAGCTTGAGGACTGCCCTTGAGAACGAGGCTCTGTGGGGAAACTGGATGAAAATGGGAAAAAGAGCACATACATGAAATGTTTTCTGCAAAATAAGATGCGCTGCAATTGTAAAATAAAATAAAAAGGAAATTCCTAAAGAACCTGAATACTTCTTCCACCACTGAACAAATATGTAACGGACTGCTTATTAAATTAAAGTTTGTACAGACATTCGTGGAGCCCAGAAGGTTTAAGAACTCGATGACTTTGGTGACCCTCTGGCTTTTCCTGCCGTTAGTTGACATTTGTGTTTGTTAGAGAAATAATTCAGTCGTTTTTCCCGATTAATGAGTCATTCCATCTTGAATCAGAACATTTCTGCTCCACCATTTCAGGTTAGTCTCAGGTTTTGTTTCTTTTTTAAATCGTAAACAATGGATATGTATACACATATATGCAAAATCTGTACGAGCTCAAAAGTTTTTAAAAACTTAAACCATTGCCCCACTTTTCTTTGTGCATTATTATTATTAGTATTATTATTGTGATGTTAAGCTGAAATTTCACAGATACAATATCTATAGTTTACAATAAAAATAATTTTAAAAAAAGTTTGAAGCCAATCAGAGATAGCTGAGCAGACGGTCGCTGATGATTTTAGAAATTGTGACTCTAATTTTCATATTTAAGGTAGCGCTGTGCCTCAGTTGCTAAATTGGCTCCACTGGTTGATCTTGTCCATATTTATGCTTTGGCTATAGAAGAAGGGAAACTTGCAACGTCAAACTGTGTTTACCGTTTCTCTGCTCTGTTCTCTTGTCAATGTCCTGCAGAGCAGCTGAGGCCAGAGCCAGCAGGGTCGGCAGCAACAACACCGACAGCTTCATCTGGAGGGAAAAGAAGAAATCATTTGAATTTACACCCTAAATGCTGAA
>NW_007580296.1:25850-28852 GCF_000690725.1 Stegastes partitus | reverse complement strand
TTTCCACAACAGACTTATAGAAGATCTGCAACATCTTGGTGCAGACACTGAATGATCTCAGCTTCCTTAAGAAGTAGAGTCTGCTCTGTCCTTTCTTGTAGATGTAGTCAGTGTTGCATTTCCAGTCTAGTCTGTTGTCCAGCTGAACGCCAAGATATTTGTAATTCTCCACCACCTCTCCCAGGATGTAGACAGGACTATGCTGCTTATTCTTGCTCCTCCTGAAGTCAACAATCATCTCTTTAATCTTGCTGGTATTTAAGATGAGGTGATTGTTACCACACCATTTCACAAACTGACTGACCAGTTCCCTGTACTCATCTTCTTGTCCATCACTGATACACCCCATAACTGCAGAGTCATCAGAGTACTTCTGCAGATGACAGGACTCAGAGTTGTACTGGAAGTCTGAGGTGTACAGTGTGAAGAGGAATGGTGAGAGTACAGTTCCTTGTGGTGCTCCAGTGCTGCTGACTACCATCTCAGACACACAACCTTTCAGTGTCACAAACTGTGGTCTGTTTGTTAGGTAGTCATAAATCCAAGTGGTTGTGGAAGGATCCACCTGGAAGTTATGGAGCCTCTCACATACTAAAGCAGGCTGAGTAGTATTGAAGGCCCTTGAGAAATCAAAGAACAAGACCCTCAAAGTGCTGCCTGACTGGTCCAGATGAGAGTGGGCTCTCTGAAGCAGGTAGATGAAAATCATCTAAAAATCACATAAATATATTTTCAGGTTTACTCCTCAAGAAATTCCTCAAGCCACATCAGGGTACCTTTGGCTAGCCCATGGAGGGCTGTGCGGCCCTCAAAAGACATGCCTCCCCACACCATTACTGACCCACCAAACTGGTCATACTGGAGGATGCTGCAGGCAGCAGAAGGTTCATGCTACCTCTAGGGCTGAGAGCACTGACAAAAGTGATCAAAACATCAGCCAGAAAGGACAAAAACAGTGACATGGTCTGTGGTCACCACCTGCAGAACCACTACTTTATAGGGGTTGTCCTGCTAACTGCCTCTCATTTCCACCTGGTGACTGTTCCATCTGCACAACAGCAGGTGAAACTGATTCACAATCAGTGTTGCTTCCTACCTGGACAGGTTGATTTCACAGAAGTGTGACTGACTTGGAGTTACACTGTGGTGTTGAGGTGTTCCCTTTATTTTTTTGAGCAGTGTATTATTTATTGCTGACTTAATGTTGTGGTTGAAGCTGTCAGATCTACACCACTGATTAAATCTAAATGTTCAGAAGATGTTTGTCCTTCAAAAGAAGTCTAACAGTGGTCACCTCCTTTGACAGACTATTATTCAATCTCAAAACTGCTCTGACAGATNAGATTGTGAAACCTTCACCACATACAGTCTGCATGTGCCTTTTGTCATTCACAAAGTCCACTGAGAAAATATTCCCTGTAGCAAGTTGTGATGCAGGTTCACAGTTTATCAGCCTGAGATGAAAATACAAACAACAGCTTTTGTAACGGAGCATCATCCACCTCCAGCCTGTGGATTCATAATGTACCCAGACAGCAAAAACTGTCAAATGCAAAATAGAGCAATATGACATAATATTCTGACAGCTGGGGTCATTTTTGATTATCAAAATACATTTTGTTGCCCTAATTGTACAAGAGATGATGTTTATTTGTTTTGCTTTCTAATGGTCAGTGAAGGAGATTTACATGAGTGATATATGAAAACGATAAAAACTGTGTTTTGCCAACAGATGTTATGCTGTGATAAAAAACTAATTAATTCCTAAAAGCTCCAGTCTGGCAGCTGGCTGCCAGTGTAGGTCAGTGTTGTTTATAAAGAATGGAGGACGTCTCATTTTAGGGAAAAAACAACGACTTTGGCCGGTTGTTGGTTATGGTCTGTATTACAGTGTTTGGAAAGAGGTGCCATTTGATTCTCTTTGGAGTTATTGATGCCAGAAGATAGAATCTTTGAAC
This sequence comes from Stegastes partitus, assembly GCF_000690725.1. NCBI lineage: Eukaryota > Metazoa > Chordata > Actinopteri > Pomacentridae > Stegastes > Stegastes partitus. The sequence continues at coordinate 26,894 of NW_007580296.1, read as the reverse complement.
ATCTTTCCAACTTTACTGAACTCTGGAAGAGACACTGGCGAAAAGAATATAACATGTTAGAATGAGATAATAAGTCGATATCTCAAGTTAATGACGCGTTGGAATGAGGTCATTTAACTCGTGGCCACACATTATTATTTCTTTTCCTTTGTGGCCACTCAGGGGTTCCGTAGTTATGTTATTTCAAATTACACATGTAAATTAATCTAAATTGTAAATTTAGAAATATATGAAAATATATCTTAAACAAAAAGGAAAAGTAAAACAACATATTTTAATTAGTAGTATAAAATAAACCAATTACAGAAAGGAAACTAAATATTCAACCATGATAAATACTAATAATGTAAAACTCACTCTACTAGTTAGTTTTTCGAATTAAAATAATTTCAAAGAGCAAGCAGGCAAAGCTAAAATACACTAAAACATAACAAAAAAATTAAGACTAAAATATTGTAATCAAAAGAAGTATAAGCAGAAACAGCTTAAAAAAAAAAAAAAAAAGCAAAGTTAAAATGAAGCTTTAAAACGAGAGAAAAGTTGTGACAGTTGCTGAAAACATTTCCTCAAATCAAAGCACATTTTTGCCAGAACAGAAAACTAACAGAGTACCTTCGCTGTCCAAATGACTCCCAGTCAGTTTGTTTCACGGCAGGTAACCAGCAGCTGATGGACTGTGAGCCTGAATGTTTGTGTAGGTTGTTATATTCACAGTGGATTGAAGATGATGTGAACAGGAAACGTTACAGGGATGTTCCCACGATACTGTGTCTGCAGCACAACTGAAGTTCGTTCAGCTCATGAAGCAGACCCATAGCTTCTAATACACACCGGTTCCACTGCTTCCTCACTTGTCATTTATGGCAGCGAGGAGAGATCTCTGTTGAGATAGCCTGGGTGTAGCCCTTTCCTTTAGTCATTTCCTGTTTTTCAGAACTTCCCCTGCACTGTTGTACTATTGTAAGGCTCATTCTAGGTCAACATCATTACGGCCCAGTCTCCAGAGTTCTACACTACGAAGTCAAATTAGTGGGTCAGCAGGTA
>NW_007580296.1:19938-23352 GCF_000690725.1 Stegastes partitus | reverse complement strand
AGAGCAAAAGATGAGTCTGCAGAGGAAGAGGAACATTACAGCACGATAACCATCTGAAGCACGCTGCCAAAATCCAACAAGCATTTCATAAGAGGAAAAACTACGACATGGACAAGTCCGCCACCTGGCTTGAATCCAATAACAGAGACTTGGGGTATTTTACAGATAAAGGCAGAGCAACACAAACCCTCCAAAAAACAAGCTCCCAGCAATGAAATGTGGACTGACTTCATTGGCGTTGAACTCCATCTGTGAGGCCTGTATTTTTTATATATTAAATCTGAAGTCTTTATTTTGGATCTGTGTCCGATTCTGTGTCTGTAAGGTGATACTGTGGTGCATCATTTTTATACGCTCTATTGCTAACTGTGCACAAAACAACCCTCATGATCACAATCCACCTTAAGAAATGAGATAACAACTCGCCCACTGTGGTTGTTTTCCTTTCTAACACTTGTTAAGCAGCTTATATGGTCACTAAAACCGTGAATACAAGATTTTCAGGGTTATACGTCATATTTAGGTGAATATGTAAAGCAGGACTTATTTTGACATGTAATATGTAATACAAACATTTCCAAGCTATTGTCGTCGCACCCATTTGTGTTTTTTGTGGAACACACCTGTGTTGCCTGACTTGAGTCAAATGAAACACCATTGGTCAAAGTTAGACATTACATTTATTTGAATATGTAGGTGCAAACATGTCCAAGGTATTGTCTTGACACACATTTGTTTTTGAGGAACAGGCAGTGAATTAGGATCACAATCACGTTAGAGTTTTAAAGGTGTCCTACATACTGTATGCCTTCTATCTTATGACGCCCTCTCGGGGCAAGGGCTGGTGTTACCTACAGGTTTGCACTGATCTACTACAGTGTAGACCTAGTAACTCTTTGTGATTTGTAAAACCACTTGGGATAACACTGTGTCCTAATTCGTCTCAAGGAGTGAGGGGAGGTTAGCATGTAGTGAACACAAGTAGTTTTATTCCAACATCAAAAACAAATTGGAAACAGTTGTTGCTTCAAAATCCTCAATAATAGAAAAAAAATAGTAAACAACAATAACATAAATTGTCCTCTCACAGCATATAGCTGTTCTTGAATCAACGTTCAGTGAATCAAGTCAATAGAGTCAGTTGAATCTGCATTCATGTCAGTCAAAGTCAATTTGTGTTTATGTGTGTGCTACCCGGGTAGTGTGTGTGTAATGAACTGTTACTGCGCGCGGTTCAGGCTCCTCTCCAGGTATGTGCACTTCTCCAACAGGTGATGAGAGTGGAGGATTAACATCCCCTTCAACTCCGCCACGCCTCTGACGGGAAACCTGGTTGAAATCACCGCTGATAACTCGACGCAGATCCAGCACTCGGCAGACAAAAGAAACCAATCTGCATAGCAGAGCACGAAGTCACCAGCAATCATGAATTTCTGTACAGAATTATATCTCTTTTTCTTAAGTGTAACTAATAACACAGCTCACAAAATAATAAGCAACTGTAGCACGAGATATTAGGACCTCAAGTCACCATTAGTGTGCCATTTTTTAACAGTACTATATGAATCATGTTACTCAAATTAATTCTATTCTCCTCTCAATCATGTTTCTCTTTTACATTCACAAAATGCATCTTTCCTTATTTCAAAATGAATTTAAACACACTTAACATATTTAAGAACATTTACAATCAACTCCGATTGGTTTTATGGCATAAATGTTTAACATCCCACGTTCATAAACTGAAAATGCACATCTATCTATTTGCCGCTAGCAACGTAGCATCGCGCGTCTCGATTAGCCGTTAGCGACTTAGCATCGTACGTCTATCCCTACAAGACAGCACAGCAACTCACCGGAGTCTTCATTAATGAACAAAGAACAAAACATCCGCTCTGTCTACAGTCTTGTGGGCACTTCCTTGGGAAACTCAGAAGCATACAGTTCTGTAACTATGAAAAATAAAGTGCACTCCTTCCACAAAGCATCGGCCATTCATTTCTAGCTGTCTTCTTCCCAAAATGCAATGCACACAGGCCCAAATTCCTTCCAGTCAGCATAACATAAAGCGCCCTCCTCTGGTCACACAAAGAAATTACGACCATGCCTCCTTCATGAATTTACACAAAATGAACTATTTAACATGAATTCAACTGAAATACATTAAATTAACCCACTGCATTTTTAAAGGGGTTACAACAGCATTAACTTCCCCAACCTGGACGCTGTCGTAGGTTCCAGAGATGGACGTCCATGCCACCTTCCCGCTGCTGTAGGTGCGTTTAAAGCGTGCAGTGAAAGGGATGTCTGTCTTGTACTTATAACCCACCATCCGCACTGTGCAGGAGTGGTTTGGAGGGACAGAGAGGTTCAGAGACACAGAATGGGAGACTTCTTCTGTCACAGAATTTCCTCCTGAGGCTTGGAATGATGTCTCAGCGCTGATCTCGATACCTGCGGACACGATGCTGGGGAGCCCTACTTTGAATTCTGTCTTGACACCGAGTGTGATGGAAGAGCCAAGAGCCCACCTTTTCTCCTCCCGGACTGTCTTGGTTAGAGTAGTTGACTGTGACACTGGATTACACTCATAGTTGGTGACAACAGAAACATGCATAGTCTCAGGAGGATACGAGACAACTGTGGCGCCACCAGTGTTGTACCTGACATCAGTCATGAGGTTGCTCTCAACATCATTATCGGTGGTCAGGACCTTGAAGCTCCTGTACCAGTACTCATTACCTTCCCAAGGAAGAAAGAAGGACTGTTCCTCAGGAACCACCTTCCCAAGACCATACTTGTTTTTCCCAACATATATTTCTACACCAGCACATGACTGAGTTTTGGGGCAGTGAACCATAATAGCCGTCCTTCCACTCCAGGATCTTGAAATCGTCTTCGTTCACAAGGATCTCAAAAAAAATGGGCACCACTCTCGGAGCCCTCAACAGGTATTTAGCATAGAGAATCCTTGCTGGGGCTAAAGAAGCTGTAATGGCACGCAATTTGCAGACAAATTCATAGCGTTTAGCATAATCATTATAAATTGAAACAGATCCATTGGGGAGAGAACCTTTCCATGAATACCATTTCAGTTTGCCATGATCAAAAGGGCCTTCGGGTAAAGGAAGAAGATGCCTTTTCTGCCTTGACTGAGCAGCAGGCAGAAGACGTCGTGATACGATCACTGATATGTTTGTGGTGATTTCAGAGGCTTTGTGCTCAGGACCTGGACTCTGTGAGCAGACTGTACAAAAGAAAAGGAAAATGCAAACAGATGTTTTAGTGAAAACAAAATACAAGTTTCTCACGAAATTAATTTAAACATTCAACTCATGAAAAACAAAACCATTTGCTGCTGAGTAGGTGGTGTACAGTGAGGTTGTTAGAACATCCATCCATCCATCCATCCAT
>NW_007580296.1:16928-19676 GCF_000690725.1 Stegastes partitus | reverse complement strand
AGAGAACTCACGCTGCACGGGGAGAACATGTAAACTTCACACAGAAAGATTCCGGTGCCCCCACCGGGACGTGAACCGGCGACCTTCTTGCTGCGAGGCAACAGTGCTAACCTTAAATACTCTGTAAGACCTTCTTCAGGCATCACAACAGTCCCACGTAAACAGCTGAGCTCAAAATGATTATTAGTTTTGATTTGTTGTGAATTTTTATTTGACAAATAGGTTTCTTCTGGCTAGAATTGACACAAGGACAAAGATGGTAAGACATTGTGTGAGAGATTTGAATGATGATGACTTTAATGTATTTTTTTTACATTATGACTAATAATGCCATGTCCGAAACTATTCGTCGTTAAAATTGTCCAAAGGTTTTGAAGAAATGCTGCTTCCATATCAATCCAAATAAAGCTGTAAATGAGGTCAACTGTTTGTGTCTCCAGCCACGGAGTCACAAGAAGCATGTCTGGGATCAGAGCGCCCCCTGCCATAAGGCCAGAGAACTGCCTGCCTCACCTAGAACCTCTTCTCAGCCGGTTATGATCGCTCAGCACACAAAACATGTTACACACATACAGTTGGTAACAAAAAACACTGTTCATTATTATATACATCAACTGAACTATGGAAAATCTGTTCATATATTAAATGTTATGGGCGGCATCCAGACAGCAGCACGCTGTCACTGCAGGCAGCCTGCGCAGTGAGGGATTGCGCAATCCAAGTGAGGCTGAGCTCACCGCTGCCTCACCGGCTTCTCTTCCAAGCATTTGAATGGGAAATTGCGAAAATTCTGCGATTTTGAGTTTAAAAATCATCAAAACTGACGAGGCTAAATGAAAAAATAAATACTTTACAGTACAAATCACTAGATAAATAGAACCATTTAAATTATTTTGTCATCATATATTTCTTTCTTTCCGTGATGTCAGGTGAAGCTCTGCCTCACCTGACATCACGTCACTGGCTGACAGGTATTTTGATTTTGGCCCACTGCTCATCAGCAAAGGGCTCTCATTTGTCTGGGACAGCTTTGTTTTTTTTAAATTATTCTTTTCAACCACAAAAGCAATGTCTTATTTCACTAAACTACAATTTAACACATTTTTATTTATTATTACTTTTTTCATTTTCTTCTCGTTATTTGAGTGACTATTGTGGATTTTGTCTTTTCTTTAATGGAAGGGTATGAATACATGTGAGGACGACTGTAGGGACTACTTTTTAGAGTGTATCTTCACATCTGTTGCTGTTTATGCTCAAAGTTCCACAAATGAGCACACTTATTGTGACAATATCAGTTTTAATTTTTATTTTTTACCATTTCTGTCCTGTGCCTTCAGAGTTTTCTGCAGACTAACGGAGGACAGAATCAGCAGCAACAGCAAAGTCAGCTGTGTGAACACAGAATAAGATCATTTAGTTATAGGGATATATGGCGAATGGAACTGTGAAGCAACCGTGCATCGTCTGACACACTGTTAGTGTCCCAACAGATGTTAACAGGGTATGTAAGTAAGTAAGATGCAGCCAGTTTATTCAGAATAACCTTAAAGCAGCCAGCCAACCACAGCTGCTTAGGTGCTGAACCGATCGCACAAGAAGCAGCACAGCGACAAAACAACCGTCGACCGAGATCCCTATCAGAGAACTTTCTCTGTTTGCTCAGGAGTCGAAGCTTATCGGTGCAGATAAGTGGTGACAGTCGCATGCATGTGTGACACAAAATGTATTCACTGTGAGGTAAAAAAAACATATCAAAACAAAACAAAACAAAACACTCACCATTATAGCTACAAGTTCGTTAGTCTTCATCAGAGTTTGTCTTGTGTGCTGAAAAAAAATACACTCTTTGATTTAATCTGGACTCTGATCAGTCGACAGCGAGGTGAAAGTATAAATCAATAGGGTGTTTATCTGTGTGTCCTCGTGTTTCACTTCACGTTTCGGTCACTTTCCCCCCAAATGTTACACTTTAAAATACTGTTTTCTATCATTAAACAGAATATTGTGGATTATAAGTCAACACAGAGTGACTGGTTTCCCTCATATCCACACACCACTCAGCCACAGCATTAATTCCAGAAACCTTATGTTCAATTAACAGCATTTATTTTTCTTTTACTGCAGCCTGCTGTTAACAGTCATTCCTGTTTTTGACATCAGATTTTACAGCATATTCCTTGATATTTAAGAAAAACAAGTACATTCCTGTGTTTTTTTTTTTGTTTTTTTTTTTCAACAGTTAATTATAACAGCGCATATTCTAATAAACCAAGGTGAACAGATTTAGAGGGAAGTTGGATCATAACAGCCTGGAAAACTAAATGTAAAATCTTGAAAAGGCGCTTTGAGATCAAGACAAACGCTTTATTCTCACATTTGGATGTCGCTCGGATTTTAACTGCAACACGACTGATTGTAGGTTTTGCAGATTTTTATAGTAACTGAAAATTCATCAGGGCTTTCCTCCTCTAAAATACACGCCTTTTATTTCTCGCTGTCTGACATTAAATCAGACTGAACTCTTCCTGTTTTAGCTCAGTCAGGATTACCAACATTATTTCTATTTGCTCAAGACCAGAATAATGAGAGAGAGATTTGTTTTTATTACTTTCTTTAAAGTCAGAAGTTTCCATCCAGTAAGACGCCTTCAAACCATTTGGAGAAGCCCAGATGATGATGTCATGGCTTTGGAAGCTTCTGATTGGTTAATTGATAACATCTGAGTTAATTGGAGGCGCACCTCAA
>NW_007580296.1:8137-9211 GCF_000690725.1 Stegastes partitus | reverse complement strand
TGACTGGGATCTGCTGGAAACAATTATGTCTGTGTCCTCAGCAAATGTCATGGCTGTGAGAGTTTTATTTATTGACATATCGTTATTTGGAATTCTCAGAATCCTGCTCAAATATTTCACAGAGCTTAGCTTTGAGTTCCAAATAACATACAAGTAAACTCTGAACATATTTCCCAGTTGGAGAACCTCGGAATAAATCCAGATGGATGAACTGTGTCAGAAAACCTGCCCACCATAGTGCTCTGGACACCTGGACATCTACTGATCAGTGTTTAGTTCTGGAGATGGAGCAGCAGTTTAGAAATCCAGTAATATGAGTTAATACAACCAAACTAAGCAGCGTGAACTGAGGCTCTGACATGGACAGGTGTGTAAATGGTGTCTTTCTAGACTTGATCCAATCAGGTCAGCTTGTCTCAGGTGAAGTCTGATCAGGTTGGAGACACGTCAAAGATGGTTAAAGTAAACAGGAAGCAACTGAACACAGTTTGGAGCCACAGCAAAGTCTGAACAGGTTCATAAATGAGAGATTTCCCTTTTCTGATTTTTAAACATTTACAAACATTTGTCAAAACAACAAGTTTTCACTTTGTCATTTTTAGGATTATTGAGTGTAGATTGATGGAAAACAAGAAACCAATTTCATTCATCCAACTATCCATCTTCTCCCGCTTATCCGGAGTCGGGTCGCGGAGGCAGCAGCCTTAGCAAAACTGCCCAGACTTCCTGATCCGCACACACCTCCCCCAGCTCTTCTGGTGGGACCCCTAGGCGCTCCCAGGCCAGCTGGGAGACATAGTCCCTCCAGCGTGTCCTGGGTCTTCCCCGAGGTCTCCTCCCGGTGGGACGTGCCCAGAACACCTCCCCAGGGAGGCCTCCAGGAGGAATCTGGAAAAGATGCCCGAGCCACCTCAACTGGCTCCTTTCGATGTGGAGGAGCAGCGGCTCTACTCCGAGCTCCTCCCGCGTGACTGAGCTCCTCACCCTATCTCTAAGGGAGCGCCCAGCCACCCTGTGGAGGAAACTCATTTCGGCCGCTTGTATCCGCTATCTCGTTCTTTCGGTCATTACCCA
>NW_007580296.1:6270-7272 GCF_000690725.1 Stegastes partitus | reverse complement strand
ATGAAGCCAACAGAACAACATCATCTGCAAACAGCAGAGATGAAATTCTGTGGCTTCCAAACCGAACCCCTTCCTCCCCCTGGCTGCGCCGAGAAATTCTGTCCATAAAAATAATGAACAGAACCGGTGACAAAGGGCAGCCCTGGCAGAGGCCAACGCGCACTGGGAACAGGTCTGACTTATTACCAGCAATGCGAACCATGCTTCTGCTGCAGTCGTACAGGGAACGGACAGCCCTTAACAGAGGGCCCTGGACCCCATACTCCTGAAGCACCCCCCACAGGACGCCACATGTTGCAGAGACGTGTCAACCAGGACAGTCCCACAACATCCAGAGACTTAAGGTATTCAGGACGGATCTCATCCACCCCCGGAGCTCTGCCACTGAGGAGCTTTCTAACCACCTCGGTGACTTCCAGGCCGTCGAGGCAACCCCCCTCGACCGCCACCCAGTCCTCTCTGCACCCGACCCCTATGACTCCCTCTGCGGGTGGTGAGTCCACAGGAGGGCAATTTCATTCACTGAAGCTTAAAAACTACATTTACTTTTTAAAACAAAATGTATTTTAGAAGTAAAATGTATAACACAGTAAACTCTCCATAAAGTAAAGGGTCTGAACACTTTCTGAAGCAACTATAGATTTACTGTAATTAAACTGGTGCTTTGGTTCTTCCTGGTGGAGCGTGGAGGAACCAGGAGGAACCAGGAGGAACCAGGAGGAACCAAAACTATGTTTCTAATGAGTCTGAATCCTAATGAGGCATTCAGCCTCTTCAGGCCTCTCCACAGAGCTACTGATGACTGTGATGTTTCAAAACGTGTCTTCATGGACGTTCAGCTTGTGTTTGTCTCTGTGTGATAAACTGTGAGCTAACTGTTGATGTTTGGTCCACAGAGTCCAGCAGCAGAGCTCAGAGGTTCCCAGTGCTCAGTCTGATCAGCAGCATCAGCTAGACTCCATATTCATGGTGTGTACATGTACAACAAGTTGTGGTCCATCT
>NW_007580296.1:0-4177 GCF_000690725.1 Stegastes partitus | reverse complement strand
AGTTCAGTATCCAGAGTCTCCTCCTGCTGGAGAAACAGTTTCCCTGTTGAACAGATAGTTCAGTCTCTACATGTCTGTCACTCAGAAACATGTTTCAGATTCAAGGTTTGAACAAAACATTAAACTGTGACATTATTTTACAACAAACTGTCCTGTGACAGCTTTTAGATATAATAAACTGTAACATGACGTCTGCAGTAAAATCTTTACAGCATCCTGATCTTTTACACTTTTTTGTCCTGAAAACATACTATACCATGACATTTTGAACACATAATAGTGCTTCTTCCTCTTTCTTTTTTTGTTTTTTACAACAGAACTTAATAGGACATTTTTTATGTTTTACCTGCTCTTGAGATTGTTGTATCCATGAATGGTGGTCTGAGAAAAAGACTTCAGGGTCTGCTGAGACCTCTTCTGTTTCATCTCATGGAAGTTTTGGTTTCTGTAAAGACAGAAAAGTGTCTTGAATTGTGTGAAAATGTACCCGTTTGAGCCATAATCTACAATATTATTTTTATGTTTTGTTTTGCTATAAATGCTGAGTTTATCATGAACAATGTCTTTGTTTTGTCTGTAGTAGAAGGGGGCAGGTCTTCAGAAATTAGGTCAAGTTGCGGGGACAGGTGTGGGAATCTCACACTGTCAAATAAATAAATATCCATCCATCTATCCATCCATCCATCCATCCATCTGTAACCCACATAAAAGTTACACAGCTGCGGTTGTGATATTGTGCGAAACTGTGGGTTCCCAATTGTTCATGAAGTGCGAAACTGTGGGTTCCCGATTGTCCATGAAGGCACCTTGTCATCACATTACAATTCACGCACACAGACACGCTGTTGCGTGTTCAGCCAATCCTGTTTTCTGGAGCGCTATACAAGCTGCCTGTGCTTGGTAAAAACGTTTAGAGCTACAAGAGTTAAGTCAAAAGATTTTCTCTCCAGTGTATAAATTGTACATACTTGTTTCACTTTTGCAATTAATAATAAGGCACCAGCCATCACAAGCAACAATCTGTGTATGTGTTACTGTACCTATACCTCCCAGAGCTGTTACCTACTTCTTCTGACATACTAGTCCAAGGACACTCTCTTAACCTGTTAGCATTTCCATATATGCTACACATCCATCCATCCATCCATTTTCTTCCGCTTATCCAAGGTCGGCTCGCAGAGGCAGTAGGCGCAGCAGGTCATTCCAAACTTCCCTCCCCCCGGCAACGCCTTCCATTTCTTCTTTGGGGATCCCGAGGTGTTCCCAGGCCAGCCGAGAGATATCATCCCTCCAGCGGGTTCTGGGTCTTCCCCGGGGTCTCCTCCCAGGTGGACATGTTGGAAAAACCTCCAGAGGAAGCCTCCCCAAAGACATGCATATCAAATGTTCAAACCACCTCAACTGGCTCTTTTCGATGCGACGGAGCAGCAGCTGTACTCCGAGCTTCCTCCAGATGTCCGAGCTCCTCACCCGGTCACTAAAGCTGAGTCCCGCCACCCTGCGAAGGAATTTAATTTCGCCAGATTGCATCTGCAATCTCATTTTTTTGGTCACAACCCAGAGGTCGTCACCATAGATGAGGGTTGGAAAGTAGATGGACTGGTAAAACCTCTTCACCACAACAGTCTGGTACAGCGCCTGCATTACTGCTGATGTCGCACCAAGCCGCCTGTCCACCTCACGCTCCATTTTCCCATCGCTTGTGAACAAGATCCCAAGATACTTAAATTCCCTCGCTTGGGGAAGCAACTCCCTCTCCACACGGAGGAGGCAATCCACCAGTTTCCGGCAGAGGATCATGGCATCGGACTTGGAGGAACTGATCCGCATCCCTACCGCTTCACGCTCGGCTGCAAACCACTGCAGTCTGTGTCACGGTCTGATGAAGCCAGCAGTACCAAGTCCTCCGCAAAAAGCAGAGACGGTAAGGTCCCCAAACCGGACACCCTCCTCACCCTGGCTGCGCCTTGAGATCCTGTCCATGAAGACCACAAACATTGGTCTTTTGGGGACAAGGGGCAGCCTTGGCCGAGTCCAACACCCACTGGCAACGTGTCTGATTTATTGTCAAGAATGCGGACACAGCTTGCACTTTGGTTATATAGGGACCAAATGGCTCATAGCAGCGAGCATGGTACCCCATACTCCCTCAGTGCCCCCCACAGAGTCCATGGGGGAACATGGTCATAGGCCTTCTCCAGGGGGCGCGCTCGGGCTCCTACGAGCTGGAGTGAGTGTGACGCGACACACAGGCCGCATTTGGCTACACAGACCAGTTTCTGTGTTTAGGTTAGCAGTGACGGCTCCGTTTCCGCGGCGGCAGGGATATTCGGAGATCCAGTTTGATATCCTGATTCCAGCACAGTGAACGAATAGTCGGCTATTCGGCTATTTGGGTGCAGCCCTAGTGTTTAGTGGGTTCAGGAGTTCCTCAAAGTGCTCCTTCCACCGCTTCAGGAGACCCCCGAGCCAACCTGGCCCAAAAGGTCTCCTTCTTCAGCCTGACAGGTCCTAAATCCACTGCAATCTAAGGCAAATAAACCCAGTCCAAACTTACTGTAATTGTCCATATTATAACTGATAACAGAGATACCCAAGCTGTAGATTCCTTAACAGATTGGATAAAAAATTACAAAACACTTTGGGCGCAGCAGGCTAACTAATATCATGTCCAGTATATGCTATAGCGTAAGTAGAGGAGTACTTACCTGAAGAAAGGGTGGAACGCGTCCCCACCCTTCCACTTTTGCCCGAAGCTTCCCCCTCTTGCACCATGTGTCTCCGTTGCCTCTCTGGCACGTGGCGACCTGTTCCACCGGCCAGCAGCAGCTCCTTCAGTCCAGGCAGGCTGGTACGCACATCCTCTGTCTGCGTCGCTCCTCTCGCGCTGTCCGCCGCACTTATGACGTGGTGCCTCGTGCTGTCACAGCCGTCCGACCAGCGCTTCTCCACCGCGGTTCTCCCGTGCGTCCACTGCCGTCAGCTCAGCTGCTCTCTGGCCTGCTTCATGCCCCTCTGCCATCACCTAAAGAGCGCAAGAAACACCGCGCCCCAAACTACCCACACCTGTGACCTAATGACACACACGTGCTGCACATCCTGAGAGAGCGTGTTAATTAGTCGCAGCCAGGGACACTGTACTCGTCACCCGGTGACATGAGGAGTGTTCAGACATGAGTGCAACTTTCAGCTTGTTGTAAAGTTTTTAAACTGATACGCAATGGTTTATCTTTCCAAAGAAATGTGGAAATCTGTGACTCCAGTGCCTTAAACCAACTACAGGATGGTTTGATAAGTATCATTGAGAACAAATAGTTAACTTTAGGTAAGACCATCATTTTAATGGTGGCAACCCTCCCCATGAGTGATATAGGTATGCGCCTCCACGTGAGGGATCGTCCTCTATTGTTTTTAAGAGCTGAACATAATTGAGCTTTATCAATTCTGACAGTTTGGAAGAAATGTTTATACTCAAATATCTAATGTTTCCAGACTGTACTGTATGTGATATTGGGTATATTTTGTAAGTTATAGTTAATTGGCAGAGCTGTGGTCTTAGACCAGCTAATGGAGTAGTCAGAAATAGATGAGAGTTTGTCAATGACTCTGATTGTCTGGGAGAGAGATGTTTGTGAATTTTGGAGGAAAAGTAATAAATCATCTGCGTAAAGACTTATCTTATGTTCTATGTTTTTGGCAGAGATTCCTTTAATTTCTTTATCCTGTCTTATGGCAGCTGCGAAGGGTTCAATAAAAATGGCAAAAAGTGAGGGAGAGAGCGGGCAGCCCTGTCTGGTGCCACGCTGTAAACAGAAGCTTGGAGAAGTAAGATCTTTGGTCCTTACTAGTGATGGGCAGATGAGGTCTCATGAAGCGTTGTGGCACATCACCCAAACTGAACTGATACTGTGTCACTGTGTTGGTCAATACTGACACCTGCTGGATCTTAAAAATCCTTACAGGCAACCTCGTTGACAGGCTCAACTGACATACTGATTTAATGACCTAGTGTATACAATATTGTAATTTAAGTTATTGTATTTTATAGTGTATTATTGTAGATCTTAATTTAGTTAAAAATACATTTGATATCTTTAAAATATACAGTCAATAAATAATGTGAACGTGTGTCATAACTTGGGCTGCAGGGTGGCGCAGTTGGTAGCACTGTTGCCTC
>NW_007580295.1:53901-64539 GCF_000690725.1 Stegastes partitus | reverse complement strand
ATGCTAGTTAGCAATGCTAGTTAACGCTGCTAGTTAACGCTACTAGTTAATGCTGCTAGTTAACGCTGCTAGTTAAACTGCTATTTAACCTGCTAGTTAGTGTTAGCTTGTGATAGTTTCTACTCTGCACACAGGGAGGGAGAACACTGGTCTCAGACCTGTGTTCACGCTTTCAGCAGCAGATGGTGCTGGTGAGCTTTACAGCATGTCTGTTTTCAGCTGAGCCAGCTGTAGCTGTAGTTCAAAATGCCTTCCCTGATCTTGAGGCAGAATGTGGTTAGTGTGGTGCATTTATTCTGACTGGATCACAGCCTGTGCTCGCTGGTGAAATGCACTCTGGGAGTCGGAGTTGTTGAGGCTCAACGGGAGCTTTTTTTCAGTTCACTCTGCAGACGGACATGAGTCGGCGTCAGCTGGAGTTTGAGGCTCGTCAGATCCGTTCGGCGATGGAGGAGCAGCTGGGCTCCTGTCAGGAGATGGAGAGGAGAGCTCAGGTAGGCGGAGCACACCTGCACCTGCCTCACCTGAGGGGCTCAGTGCATCATGGGAAGTCCTGACCTGAGGGATGCTCAATCACACCTTCACACTGCGGCTTTGTGTTTTCAGGCTCGTGTGTCTCGTATCCAGCAGATAGAGAAGGACATCCTGAGACTGGGGGCACGACTACAGGTGAGCTCACCTGTGAGGGCTTCACCTGCTGCCTTCATGCAGCAGCAACACCTGACTGACACTTTGACCTGTCGACCTGAATCGAGTGAGTTCTGTCGTTGTTACCTGAGCAACAAGTCAGTTTCTCTCTCTCTCTCTCTCTCTCTCCAGGTTGAGGGAGCTCAGGGGGCGAGTGACAGCAGCGGATTGGCTGGAGCTCAGGTGAGCATCCTTTCCTTCACTCTCACTGGTTGAGGTTTCTTTATTCCTCTTGTCTCCTGATTAAAACCTCCTTTTCTCTTGCAGAGCTCCAGCAGCCGACTGGACCCTGAGCCGGCCAGTGAGACCGGTTATTCGATGCCTCGACGAATCACCAGCCACCTTGGAACCAAGGTACTTCTGCCCAGCAACAGCTGACAAACTGCCCTGACCCTTCCCCAAAGTGTTACCCCTGTGCAGGTGGAGGCAGTGTAGGCTGTCAGCAGTTAAACTCGTTGTTGCCCCCTGCAGGTGGAGATGGTGTACAGCCTTCTGTCCATGTTGGGGACTCACGATAAAGACGACATGTCACGGACGCTGCTCGCCATGTCGAGTTCTCAGGACTCGTGCATCGCCATGCGTCAGTCCGGCTGCCTGCCGCTCCTTATCCAGCTGCTGCACGGCAATGACAAGGACTCCCTGTTGCTAGGTAACTGTTAGGTTTAAAAACAGTAAGTTAGCGAAAACTGTTGCAAACATCTTTTTATTGATGTTCATATCTGTGCGGTTGCCTAGGTAACTCCCGCGGCAGCAAAGAGGCCCGTGCGCGAGCGTCGGCAGCACTGCACAACATCGTCCACAGTCAGCCCGACGACAAGAGGGGCCGGCGGGAGATCCGAGTGCTCCACCTGCTGGAGCAGGTGCGTCATTACTGCGAGGCCTGTTGGAGCTGGCAGGAGAACCATGAGAGGGGCGTCGACCAGGAGGACAACCCCAGTGAGTGATGTCTCACACACATGTATATGTTTATAGAGCATCCAGCATTTAAGTCACACTCAGCTCTCCACGTTTCACCATTTTGAGCAGGAATGAGGAATTTAAACTGAATTCACCTTGTTCTACCCAAATCTGAGCCACTGGGCTCAGGAATGACAGTATATAACTATAATCTGATGTCTGCACCAGGAAATAACGTGCTTCACTATTTTTACAGTATTTTTGTAAAACGGTAAATTAAAAAAATAATGGATCACAATAATAACTATGTTTTAGCATTAATAGCATCATTCTGGTTAAAGAGCTTCTACATGCCGGTGTGTTAACCGTTACAGAAACATAGGAAATGAGGTAATCACTAGTGCTGTTCATTTAGAGCAGCTGTGGCCTAAACCTGACCCTGGGTGGAGGTCTAAGACATTGGTGAAGCTCTGTGTGCACTGACCACTGAGCAGGAAAGCCTGACTTGTCACACGACCAAAACACAGTTCAGAGCTGATTGTGTTTCAGTTTGAAGCGGCAGCATGTTGTCGTGTTTGTGTTAACACGTGTTGTGTGACGTGTTCAGTGCCGTCTCCGGTGGAGCACCAGATCTGTCCGGCTGTCTGCGTGCTCATGAAGCTCTCCTTTGATGAGGAACATCGTCACGCCATGAACGAACTCGGTGAGTCCACCCACTGTGGCCACACTGGTTTTACTGGTGTGTGACTGGTTCACAGGTTCCTCAGTTACTGGATAAAGGGTGAACCAACTGGGCTGCTGGGTTTCACTCGTGCTTTCTGTGGGTTGTTTGTCCCTGCAGGCGGTTTGCAGGCGGTGGCGGAGCTGCTGCAGGTGGACTGTGAGATGTTCGGTCTGAGCAGCGATCACTACAGCGTCACTCTGCGGAGATACGCCGGCATGGCGCTCACCAACCTCACGTTTGGAGACGTAGCCAATAAGGTGAGCTGAAGTTACCTCTTGATGTCTGAATGTTTCTGAGTAAACTGCTCCAGTGCCCACGCTGTTCAGTTTACATATAAAACTCTCACTAATCACAGCATCCTCTTCTTAATTTCCCATCAGGCCACGCTGTGCTCCATGAAAGGCTGCATGAGAGCGATGGTCGCTCAGCTGAAGTCTGAGAGTGAAGATCTGCAGCAGGTAAGTCCAGCTGTCTCCGTGGCAACAGGCAACAGTGTTGGTTGTGTTTTCAGGTGATAGCCAGTGTTAGTGTTTGTACTGATGATGTTTTCCAGTTATAGCCAGTGTCTGTGGTGTTTGCAGGTGATAGCCAGCGTTCTGAGGAACTTGTCATGGCGTGCTGATGTCAACAGCAAGAAGACGCTGCGTGAGGTGGGCAGCGTGCGGGCGCTGATGGGCTGTGCTCTCGAGGTGCAGAAGGTAGGACAACTGTTCTTCTGTTGCCGTTGTTATGCTTTATGTTTTGTGGTCAGTCTAATTCCCGGCGGTGACATTTATATTTAGCACGTGCAGAATCTGTTCTTTAGTCTTTACCAGTTTTTTTTTCTTTTCTTCGTTCAGGAGTCGACCCTAAAGTCAGTACTGAGCGCGCTCTGGAACCTGTCGGCGCACTGTACGGAAAACAAGGCAGACATCTGCGCGGTGGATGGCGCTTTGGCGTTTCTGGTGGGAACGCTAACACATCGCAGCCATACCAACACACTTGCCATCATTGAGAGCGGCGGAGGCATCCTCCGGAACGTTTCCAGCCTCATCGCCACCAACGAGGCGCACAGGTAAACAATGTAAACAAATAAACAGCCTGCACAGAAACACAGACTGTGGACTCGCCTTGATTTTCTCCCTACTTGTCATCTTGCAGGCAGATCCTTCGAGAGCACGGTTGCCTGCCGACTCTGCTGCAGCACCTCAAGTCCCACAGTTTGACTATCGTATCCAACGCCTGTGGCACGCTGTGGAACCTGTCGGCCCGTGACGCCAAAGACCAGGAGGCATTATGGGAACTGGGCGCTGTGGGCATGCTGCGTAACCTTATCCACTCCCGGCACAAGATGATCGCCATGGGCAGCGCCGCCGCCTTACGTAACTTGATGGCCAACCGCCCGGCACGCTATAAAGACACAAATGTTGTGTCGCCAGGCGCCGGCGCCCCGTCACTGCACGCCCGCAAACAGAAGGCCCTGTTTGAGGAGCTGGATGCCCAGCAGCTATCAGAGACCTTCGATAACATCGACAACCTGAGCCCCAAAGCAGCACACAGGAAGGGCCGGGGCTGTAATGGCACCGGAGGAGGGGGAGGCAGCACGACCCGGTCATACACCAACACGCCAGTGCTGTCGAGCCCAAAGAATGGAGAAGGATCGAAGAGGACGAGTGAGGAAGCAGCGTACGCTCGCCCAGTGTTTCCACCCAGCGTCCGGGCGTCGAGCGACAGCCTCAACAGCGTGACGAGCGCAGATGGCTATGGCAACCGTGGAAAGACCAAACCGTCATCAGAGCCGTTCTACTCATCAGATGAGAGTGGGGCCAACAAGTGCTGTGTGTACAGGAAGTACCCGGCTGACCTGGCTCATAAGATCCGTAGCGCCAACCACATGGCGGATGATGATGGCGCGGAGCTGGACACGCCCATTAACTACAGCCTAAAGTACTCTGACGAACAGCTGAATTCAGGGAGGCAGAGCCCGAGTCACCGCGGCGGTATAGAGAGCGACGACGACAACGAGCAGGACACCAGACTGAGGCGGAATGACGGCAGCGAATCAGCAACTAGCAGCAGCCGAATGGCGTCGGTCCAACCGCCACGCTACGTCGTTGTCTCGGCAGCATCAAACTACGGCGGTGACTCGACGGCTGAGCAGCCGATTGACTACAGCCTGAAGTATGCAGGCGACGCTGCCCGCAAACCGCTTTTCAAACAAGAAGAGAGCTCCACCCCCTCCCTGCCCCAACCCCCATCTTCCTCCGCCAACAAGCTCCGCCCCCCACCTCCCGCCGCCAGCCGAGCAGTGCCAAAGAGCAACCAGGAATCGACACAGACCTACTGTGTGGAGGACACACCCATCTGCTTCTCCAGAGGCAGCTCGCTGTCCTCGCTGTCCTCAGAGGAGGAGGAGGACAGTGATGTCATGGGGAGGAAGAGGAGGGGTGGAAGCGGCGGTGGCAGCAACGACTACCCGACGCTTCCTGTCAGCGAGAAGGACGCACACGAGCAGCAGCAGCAGCGGCAGCAGAAGGAGGCGGAGAGTCAGACTGCTGCTGCTCCCTCCACACGAGGTCGCCGAGGTCACCACCACCACCACGGCCACTCTCACCACCACCATCACCACCACCACTTGACGTCATCATCGGGCGCCAGGACTCCCAAAAGCCCGCCGGAGCAGCCATATGCCCAGGAGACGCCACTGATGTTCAGCCGCTGCACGTCAGTCAGCTCCCTCGACAGCTTCTCCACCTCTTCCATCGCCAGCTCCGTTCGCTCCAGCGAGCCCTGCAGCGGCGTGCCAAGTGGCGTGGTCAGTCCCAGCGACTTGCCCGACAGCCCGGGTCAGACGATGCCACCAAGCCGTGCCAAGACACCGCCACTTCCACCGCCCACACAGAAAACCAAGGAGGAGGAAAAGGCCAAGAAGAAAGACGAGGAGGAGAGCAGCGCTGACGTCTTGCTGCACTTTGCTACCGAGAGCACGCCGCACGGCTTCTCTCGAGCCTCCAGTCTGAGTGCGCTCAGTCTGGACGAGCCGTACATAGCGGCAGAGATGAAGAAGAAGAAGGAGGAGGAGGACGGAGGGGCAGAGGAGAGGAAGGAGGAGCCGACTAAACCAATCCTGGATGAATCAGATGATGATGATGACATTGAGATCTTGGAGGCGTGCATCAACATGGCCATGCCCAAGTCATCACGGAAACCAAAGAAACAGCAACAAGCAGCGCCAAGGAAACCGAGTCAGCTTCCTGTCTACAAGCTCCTCCCCCCTCAAAGCCGCACCCAGACGCAGCAGAGGAAGGATGTGCCGCCACCGCCAGAGGAAGTGCCGCGAGTTTACTGTGTGGAGGGAACGCCGCTCAACTTCTCCACCGCCACCTCGCTCAGTGACCTCACTATTGACTCTCCACCCAACGAGGAGGCAGCAGCAGCCCTTATACCTGTAGCCCCACCCACCTCCGCCCCAAGGAGGCGGGCCGGATTTCCTGAGGGCGAGAATGGCGACGACATCCTCGCCGAGTGCATCAGCGCCGCCATGCCTAAAGCCAAACCTAGGAAGCCGATCAGAGCAGCAGCTAACAGTGACCACCTGCAAGCTCCACCTCTGCCCCCTCCTCTCCCTCCTCCTGCCCCACCCCCTCTCGGCCCGCAGCAGCAGAAGAAGAAGCCAACGTCACCGGTGAAACCGATGCCTCAGCGGGCGGCGTACGGCTTCACTGCAACAGCAGCAGCTAAAGCTAAACCCGGCTTTGCCTTCGACTCGCCGCGTCACTACACGCCTATTGAAGGAACACCGTGCTGCTTCTCACGGAACGACTCGCTGAGCTCGCTGGACTTTGACGAGGACGATGGTGGTGAGAAGGATGAAGAGGAGAAGAAAGCAAAAGAAGAAGAAGGCAGGAAGAGGAAGCAGCAGACGGCAGCTGTTTTTCCTCGAACCAAACCTGCAACAAATCAGACAGCCACGGACGAGAAGCAGAAGTTTGCCATCGAGGACACGCCCGTCTGCTTCTCCAGAAACTCTTCCCTGAGTTCTCTGAGTGACATTGACCAGGAGAACAACAACAAGGAGTTTGCGCCGCCGCCGCCGCCGCCGGAGCAGCAAGATGGAGGCAAAGCAGGAGCAAAGTCTCCGCCTCCTCCTGCAGAGGTGGGTCCAAAGCACAGGAGGGGAAACTAACTGTTACTGGCGTATTGTCCCTAAGATTTGAAGTACTAAAACATGTTTTGGTGTTGGTTGTAAAGAGACTAGTCATCAGTCGGTTAATTAACAGACATCTGCCAACTGTCTCGTTAATCGTTTCAAGCAGCTCTGACGGCATTTCTGACGAGTTTTACAAAGAAACAGAATCAAGTAATGGAGACAATAACCAGCAGATTGATCAGGAATGAAAATAGCCATTAGTTGAAGTTTCTGTCATTAAAACAAATATTGATAACGTCTGAATCAGTCTGAACATCTAGACGCTGTGAACATTGAGTCTGTGGGCGTGGCCTCTGACTTCAGATCTGTGTTCTCTCCCTGCTCTGTGAAGATGAGCTGATTATTACTGTTACTGTGCATTACTCACAGAATACAGGTAGCAGAGTCAATGTAACACCTTCCCTCTGTCCTCCGCAGGTGGAGTCCAAGCCCCGCCCCCCTGCAGCCAGCGGCTATGCCCCCAAAGCCTTCCACGTGGAGGACACGCCTGTCTGCTTCTCCAGGAACTCGTCCCTCAGCTCGCTCAGCATCGACTCTGAGGATGACCTGCTGCAGGAGTGCATCAGCTCCGCCATGCCCAAGAAGAAGAAGAAAGCTGCCGCCCTCCCCGCTGCCATTGCCACGCCACTTCCTGTTTTGAAAACTGACGACAGCATTCTGGCTGAGGAGGAGCCTTCAGAGGCGCCGAGAAGCCCCGCCTCCCCAGACTCGGAGTCCTTTGATTGGAAAGCCATCCAGGAAGGCGCCAACTCCATCGTCAGCAGCCTAAACGCCGCTGCCGCCTCGTCACTGTCCCGCCAACCATCCTCAGACTCTGACTCCGTGCTGTCCCTTAAGTCCGTCGGCTCGCCCTTCCACCTGCCGACAGCCAATCACAACGCAGAGGAGGAGGAGGCAGAGGAGAAGGAAGCGAAACGAGGCGCCCGGATCCTGAAACCTGGCGAGCGCAGCACACTGGAGGCCAAGAAGAAGAAGGAGGAGGAGGAGGAAGAGGAGGCGAAGGCGTTGAGAGGCGGGAAGAAGGTGTACCGAAGTTTGATCACAGGCAAGCCCAGGGCAGAGCCAGCAGCCAGGGGGCGGAGCAAACCCCGGGCAGCAGCCATGGCCAAAGCTCCAGGAGGCAGCGACAGCGCCGATAGAGGTGGGTCCTCTCGGGACTCCACGCCATCCCGCTCCACTGCAACGGCCAACCAGAAAGGAGGAAAGCTGTCACAGCTGCCACGCACTGCGTCTCCAGGAAGCGCATCGTCATCGTCGGCCTCCAGACCCGCCAAACCCAGCGGGACGCCGAGGAGCGGCGGCATCCCGAGGAGCGAGTCAGCGTCCAGAGTGGGCGGCTCCACGGCTGCCAAGAAGCAGAAGGCGGAGCCTGAGAAGCCGGCACTTGTCCGTCAGTCGACCTTCATCAAAGAGGCGCCAAGTCCGACGCTGAAGAGGAAGCTGGAGGAGTCGGCGGCGGCAGCAGCGTTGGAATCCCCGTCCAGCCCTGATACACCGCTGCCTTCCACAACGAGGAGACACGATGTCAACCGCTCCCACTCCGAGAGCCCGTCACGTCCCCAGGAAGTGACATCATCTCGATTCAGCCGCACCGGTACCTGGAAGCGAGAAAACGGCGGCGGGGGAGGAGGAGGGAGCGGCGGCAAACACTCAACATCGCTACCACGGGTGGGCACCTGGAAGAGGACGGGAAGCTCATCATCAGTGCTTTCGGCATCATCAGAGTCCAGCGAGAAGGGGCGGAGCGAGGAAGAGAGCGCTGTGAGGTCAAAGGGAACCTGGAGGAAGGCTAAGGGTGGCAGCAGCGACTCAGCGGCTGGCCGCGGCTTCGCCGACAAATCAGAGGACGTGTGGGTTCGTCTGGAGGACTGTCCTGTCAACAACCCGCGCTCCTCCTCCGCCTGCTCCGCCCGTTCGCCCACTGCTGCTAATGCCCCACCCATTATTGACAGCCCCGCCCCCTCCAAGATCCCCTCTTCCTCCTCTTCCTCCTCCTCCAACCTCAACCTGCGGCGGAGCTGTGAGAGCCTTGACGACAAGCCGCCTGCCGAACGACAACAACAACCGCAGCAGCAGCAGCAGCAGCAGCAGCAGCAGCAGCGCTCGCAGCAGCGCAGCGGCGCCGTGGCGGCTCGCGTCAGCCCCTTCAACTACACGCCCAGCCCCAGGAAGAGCAACACTGATGTCACCACTGCTACCACCACAGCAACCACCACAACGTCATCTTCCACAACCCCCACGCGCCCGTCGCTCATACCCACCCCCGTCACCAAGAAACGGGAGCCAAAAGGTGGAGAGGGGAGCGGTGGGGGCGGGGCCGGCGGCGAACGCGGCTCGTACATTGTGACATCAGTCTGAAACAGGAAGAAGAATCTGCACACAAAATTGCCACTATGGCTGAACAGTCGCCACCATGGAGGAAGTGTAAATATGGAGAAACAACAGGAAGTGGTTGTTTGTGAACTGAACTGTACAGGAAGTCAGTCTGTATTTAAGTGCTAGCCCCGCCCCCTTGCCGCCCTCCTCTTCCTTGATTGGCTCCTCTTACCTGTCTGTCAAGCTTCTTTAATCAGCGAGAGAAAACTTTAAAAATGAACTTTTTATGTTTTTATACCACTAAAACGATGTGTAGCGCTTAGCTCCGCCCCTCTGCCTGTCCCTGCATGGTCCCACCCCCTCCCTTAATGATGACAGTTACCATGGTGACATAAAGATGATGATGACAGTAATGTTTCTGCTAGCTGTAGCGTCCAAGATGATTTTCCTGTTTTGTTGAAAGGAGTTTGATTCTGAACAAACGTCGTCTCTAGAAACGGATTCTGAACGTCTCAGATGTCAGTTTGGTTTAAAACCGGCGTCGGTCTCAGATCTGACTGCAGCAGCAGACCATCTGACGGACTGGATCTGCTGCTCCAGGCCACACGTTTGTTCAGAAGCTCTCTGCTGTGTTTGTCTGGAGGAAGTCTGCCGACTGAACAGTTTGTGGATTCTTGAACTTCCTGGTGAATTTTGGGGATTTCGCGATTCCGGAGATATTCGCCCGCCGGCTGAGAACCTCCTGCTCTGTCGCCTTGGAAACACATAACACTGTAAAACCTAAGTTATTGCTGTAAACCTGAAAACCTTTTAACTTTGAAGCACATAATTTAAAACAGATTTTTGCCAAAAAGTTTTCAGCGTTCTGTCGATGGCTGTAAGATGATTTTCACTGTTTACTGTCGCTGCTGGACGAAATGGCTCGAAGGCAAAAACCTTTTATGTTAAACTGAAGATGAACAATAAAATTCAACACTTGAGCTGCTTCTGGTCTTTGTGTCGACGCTTCGGCTGAATGAAGAGCTGCAGAAACACAATAAGGTTCAAATAAAAAGCCTGAATGGCAAAGACCTGCTCCAGAATACGACAACTTAGTCGAGTTTTAACCAGAAAATTCTTTTTAAGCAACTTTAATCCTAATTTTCTGACAAAGTAAGTGTTAAGTTTCTCTGTTTGCACACAGTCGGCAGCTCCTGTCGACGACATGTTTATAGATATGTTATTGGCAGATCTGACACCTTTTTATTGGCGACACCTTCACTGACGACACACCCTACTGACAGATCTCACTGCATCGAGATTGTTTTATTGATACTTTATTGACGGCACATTTTTGAGATCTTTACTGACTAAACATGCTCTTGACATCGTTTTTAGACAGATGTTGTTGAACACAGATGTTTTAATAGACCACAGACCAGACTGACAGGCGTTTAACTCTCAGGGTTCAGGTGTGAAGTCATGTATTGATCAGCTCACATTCATTTACTGTGAACACAAACTGATCGATGAATGAGCTGATCAATGCATTTCATAAAACAGAGCCTTTATTTGTTAAAATAAACCTGGAGGTGTAAAATAAAAGCTGTTGACATGAAGGTGTTCACTTCTGCCTTTCCAGCCTACTTAATCTGACCCAGGTGTTACCTTACATCTAATTACCAATAGGGGTGCAGCTCTGTATAGCCCCGCCCTCTCACTGCTTCCAGGTGAACCAATCAGAATGAGCAGCTGCCTCACAGTCCAGCAGGTTTATTTACTTTCTACAGCTGCTTCTGTTGACTTTAAAATGTCTGAACCACGATGTTCAGTCCACAGGCCAGAG
>NW_007580295.1:52242-52969 GCF_000690725.1 Stegastes partitus | reverse complement strand
ACGATGAATTTATGTCGACATATAATCAGTTACCATGAATTCAAACATTTTAAATAATTTAACTCTTAATGTTAAATTCATATTGAGTTTTTTTTTTTCTAGCTGAACAACCCGCAGCTCTTATTCTGACACTCCAAACAGGAAGCGACGCTGTGCGTGTCGTCACGTCCTGTGTGTCTCCGTCCTCCCTCTCTCCCCCTCTCTCTCAGGTGATGGACACCCAGAAGGTAAGAATCTGATCGATGATCAATCGGAGCTGCTGCGCCTGCAGAGACACAGACGGCACGAGGACGGGCAGATGATTAGCGGCTAACGGCTAACAGCTAACATCTAGCAGTTAGCCGGTAGCTGCTAGCCGCTAGCTGCCGCTCTCTCCGGTCCAGTCAGCATCAGGGACCGGAGGATTTACCGATAAGACCGCCGGAGACAGTGTCAGACCGAACGGAAGATCAGTGATCGATCTGCCGCGGCTGATCGATCACTGATCAGTGAAACGGTTCAGTGTGGTTCTATTCAGGTACCGACTTCCGTCACTCTCTGTGTAACTCTGCCTCTCTGTGGGATCAATACAGAGTATCGATCAGCTCAGGTGTGTGCAGGTGAAGGTCACATGACGCTGCTGCTCTGAGATCAGATTACACCCACCGACTTTCAAATTAAGACCTTTCACATCAAGTTATTTTCAAAGTAAAAGTCAAAAGAAGTTTCGAGTATCATTCATAGTTCA
>NW_007580295.1:40683-42512 GCF_000690725.1 Stegastes partitus | reverse complement strand
CTGCACTTTGACAAACACTATAAAATTTTTTCTATTTTTCTAGGCGTCTTTTTAAGAAAAGGTTTGTTTGTGTGTCACACAGGAAGCTCTGCGCAGGATCATCAGCACATTAGCCAATAAGAACGATGAACTCCAAAACTTCCTGGACACAGTTGAAAACACGCTGACAGGCCTGCAGGTCAGCAGCTCATTGGCTGACAGAAAGCCGAGGGAGGGGCTTATATGTGTGGGCAAAGCAAAGCAAAGAAGAAAATAACTGAAGCAAACTTTTTCCAATCAGGAGGAGTCATGTAAAGTGACGTCAGATCTGGAGGCGGAGCTTGAGCAGCTTCGTTCTGCTCTTGAGGAAAAGGGGGCGGAGCTCCGGCACATCTTAAAAGAGGAGAAGCAGAGGAAGGAGGCGGAGCTTCAGGTAGGGAATTTATTTTATTTTGTTCCTGTTTTATTTCTCATAAATTCAACATTATATTTATAGATCATTTTTAAAATCAGACCTCCCACAAACACTTAAAGCGTAAACACTTTTAATTTTCATTTTTGTTGTAGTTTCATTGTAGTTTTGTGACGCATTTTTCAGAAGCAGCTGTCGGAGGGAAAGTCTGCTCTGCTGTCGTGTGAGGAGCTGCTTGAGTTCGCTGATCAAACACTGACCATCACCAACGAAGAAGAATTCCTCACAGTATGACATCACCCAAACCAACACAGACAGACGTTCAGCTGCTGCACATATAAACAACATGGATCGATGTAGTTCATATTTCAAGGTGCTTATTTGTTCTGGTTTCTTTTTCAGGCTGCAAAACAAATCAAAGAACGGTACGTTCCTCATTAAAACACACTGACACGACGTTTCTGTTTAATCGGTTCTCATTCATTTGTTGTCACGTTTTTATGTTTTCATCGTGTTTCTTTTCTTTTTTTATTTTCCATTTGCTCTTTGTTCTGATTCAATGCTGTCACCTGCTTTTTTATTTTGCTTTTCTTCATTTTATTTCATCACTCCTGATTGATCCTTCTGACACATTAACACATATCAAACTAACTGATCGGCGTCATTCTGTAAATGAAGCTCTGAAATAATTTGCATGCAAGCTCCGCCCCTGAACACTAACACCTAACCCCGCCCACTGCACTGGGGGCCGCCCCTGCTGTTGCCAGGGTAACAATGGCCCCGGCCTTCCGGCTGACGACTCGTCCGGCGGTGTCCGACAACATGTCGCAGTTTACAGTCGACTTCAGCGCAGAGAGGGCGGGGCTTCAGCGACTTCACTTCCTGCCAGGTGAGACGTCACACCTGCAGCTTTCTGATTCTGTCTGATTCTTTTTCTTATTTTTAATTTGTTGTCTCATGTCGTCGTGTGTTTTTGGCATGTTTTCAGCCAGTGGGATCATTCAGTGTCCCTCCCTGTAACTCCTAACATCCTGTAATGTGCTAACATGAGGAGACAGCGCTGGAGCTTTTTTCCTTTATTGCGTTTCAACATTCAATCATTGTTCCTTTAAAAAAAATAGTGTCAGTTAATTAAAAATACAAACTGTAGAAAAAGTGATGCCCAAAGTGTTCTCCTCCTCCAGTCAGGGTTCAGTAGATGAACCTTCAGCTTCATCATGGTCCTGTTGGTCTCCATCAGTCTGAACATCTGGACGCTGCAGCTTCACCTCATTCTGATGAAACTGTTCAGACTCTGTCGGGTTCCACAGGGATCATGATGAACAGAACTTTAGGTCCAGACTGTCATTCTCAGTTGGGCTGAGGCTTGGACTCCTACTGGGCCTCCAGAACTTCACCTTGTTGTCTTCAAACCATCTCTGTGGAGCTTTGGCTGTTT
>NW_007580295.1:37030-39703 GCF_000690725.1 Stegastes partitus | reverse complement strand
GGGGGGTGAAACCTTTTTATCGTCACTGTAGAAGCACCAATAAACTGTAAACACTCAACATGTAGAAAAGGAGCAAGTCTGAACCATCGGTTTCATATATAATATACATATAAAGTTTCACTATTATTTATGTTTTATTTCGCTGGCTGACGTCACCGTTTCTATTCTAACTTCTTCTTTTTTTCCAGTATAATTTTTGTTTCAGTTGTACTCACCTTTTGTCACACCTGTGGTTTCTATGACAACTCACAGTGCCTGTGTTACAGTGCCCAGAGCGCCAGAGATCGACGTGTCCAGCTGCGTCGTCCGTGACAACGCCATCACAGTCGCCTGGCGGCCGCTCAGTGAAGCAGACAGCAGCGGGGACGGCAGCGGACCAATCGAACGCTACGAACTTGAATACCGGAAATCGAACCGCGACAGCTCGCTGAGAGCCACAGGAGAGGCATGCTGGGAAAAGATGAGTGACATCAGAGAGACACGGGTCACCATCTCAGGTGAGGGTCAGAGGTCACAGGTGAGGGCTTCTCTTCTCTTCTTCTAGACGTTGGTTCTAGGCGTTGGTTCTAGACTTTGGTTCTAGACGTTGGTTCTAGATGTTGGTTCTAGGTGTTGGTTCTAGACGTTGGTTCTAGACGTTGGTTCTACACGTTGGTTCTACACGTTGGTTCTAGGTGTTGGTTCTAGGTTTTTCTATGTTTCAGGTCTGAAGTTTGATTCGCCGTTTGTCATCATTCGGGTTCGAGCCAGAAACAAAGCAGCCGCTGGCGAGTTCTCAGAGCCCGTCGCCATGGAAACCAGAGGTGAGCACATGAACGAGTGAGTCGTGAGTGGATGGACGCCAGGCGAAGATGGCCGAAAACAGGAAGTCTCACTCAAACCAAACAAAGGCTCTGTAAATGAAGTGACCACTTCAGCGTTGTTCTTCTTCTTTGTGTTTAATCGCAGCGTATAACTTCGGCTTCGACGCAGCGACGGCTCACGCTGAGCTGAAGGTTCAGGGCGACACGGTGACCTGGGAGCCTCAGGGCGTCAAAGGTCACGACCCCCGACTCAGAGCCAAAGAGAACAGAAGCAGGTGATGATGTCATCCGTTTAAAAAATTTCTCTTCGCATATTTACCTGTTTCAGACATATTGACAGAATGAGTGACGTTAGAGACCAATCAGACGCTCACTCAGTGACCGTATGTAGAAACATATTCCACCACATGGCGGTAAACCTTTGATCTGCTGCACAGGTCACAAACATCTGACAACAATAACCTTCAGCTGTTTTGACCTTTTTGTCCCTCCTCAGTCTCCGTACTTCGTCCTCTTCGACTCACTCAGGTAGAGACTGTCATGGCTGACTGGTTGCCGAGCAACCGCCAATCACTTTCTTCATCCACCATCACTCACTCCATGCAGCCAATCACTGCTGACATCACTGCTGACATCACATCAGCGTTTTAGTTACAGTTTTTAATCAAATCTCCATGTTTGAATTTTTTAACAGCTTTACTAACATTTTCTTACTTTCAGTTTTTGTCTTCGAGCACATTTTTTAAAAAAGTAAATCACCTGTTTTCTCAAACATACAAGTGTCTTTATGTTAAATAGCACTTAAAGGTTTCAAGATATTACATCGAATTTAAAGAAAATCACGTCAACCTTCAAGTAAAGCTGTAAAATATCATCTTCGTAGCAGTTCTTGTATTTATTGTGCTAAAAACACACGTCCAAGCAGTTTCTAAGCACATTGTTATGCGTTTTCTAACATCTCACTGTAGAGTCTGTTTTTTATCATGTAATCAGTGAAAGTTGTAGTTTTAGTTTGATTCATGTTTTTCATCTCTCTGCTGCATCACCGCTTTGACTCGACCTCATTGGCTGTTTCACGTCGTCGTTCCTCCTCGTTTCTTCTCGGAGACTCAAACTGAGTTTAACTGGTTTGTGTTTGTTTCAGCAGCAGAAGCGCCACGCCGTCGCCCAATAAGACGGCAGCGAGTCGGGCAGGACGCGACCGATTCGCTGGAGAGTCGTACACAGTGCTGGGTACGTCCCTCTGAGTCCTACTGCACTGATACTACACACCGACAAAACTATATATGACATCATAGGTGTATGTATGAGGATTAATATTCCATATGAAAAATGTTTTTTCCTCGATGCTTTTAATGTTGAAGTCACGCCTTGAAGCCACAGTATTAGTTGTTTTGTTTATCGGTTATTAATCAGATGCTGAAGAACCTTTTTTCTTCTTCCGTCTCCTAGGTGACCAGGAGATGATTGGCGGTTCTTATTACTGGGAGCTCCGCCCCCTGGCTGACTGGAAATCATTCAGTGTGGGCGTGGCCTATCGAGCCAGCTTGGGCCGCTTTGACCAATTGGGGAAGAGCGCTGGTTCGTGGTGTCTTTACGCTACCCAATGGCTGCAGAGTTCTCTGGCCGCCAAGCACAACAACCGAGCGAAGGCACTGGATTGGCCGCTGCCTCAGCGAATCGGAATCTACTGCGACTATGACAGCGGTACAAAGGAAATCCTTTTATGGTTTTGTTTTTCACCTGGTGTCAGATGACGCTTCAGCTGCGCTAATGCAGCATTCGTTAAATCAGTTTCTGTAATCAGGTAACAGGTGATGACACAGTCCCTCTGCTTCAGTCTCACCTGTCCTCTAGTCTCACCTGTCCT
>NW_007580295.1:34027-36602 GCF_000690725.1 Stegastes partitus | reverse complement strand
TGACTACTACAGTAACACTAAAGTAATACTACAGTAATTCTGCACTATTAGTACTGCTGCAATGATAAAGCAGTTCTCTGGTTGTATTGCAGTACTACCTGCGGTACTCTGGTTGTATTGCAGTACTACCTGCAGTAAAACTGTGTTGCAGGTGTGGTGCGGGGGTATCGCCGTGGCGACGGGTCTGCAGGTGCCGAGCTTCATGGAGAAGTTTGTGTCGACCAATCAGAGCCTGAGCAGCCCGACGCAGTAGACGAGCTGCTCCACTCGTTAAGACTCATTTAAATCCTGTGTGTTTGTATTTATTCTAAATTATGTTAATGATTTAAGACCAGACTGAAGATGTCTTTACATTCAAGCAGATTTTATTCTCATTTCCCTCCTGTGATGAAGTTTCATCTTATTTCAATCAGTTTGATTTTTCTTTGTCAAACAAAAGTGTAAAGAAGTATCATTGATCTGTTTATTGACTATTGATTTGTTTATTGATTACTGAGCCGTCGTGTGTGAATCGTTTCCCTGGAATCATCTCACATTAATGTTTTATATCAACAAACATTTTGATAAACTGTAAAAAAAAAGAAAGGAAACTGATTCAGATGTGAAATAAATCTAATGTTTCTGAAATGTTCTGAATCGGTTTCTGCAGAAACAGTCATGGATGTTTTTACAGTGTAAAATCTCCAACAGCCAATCAGGAGACATCCGAAGGTGTGATGTCATCAGCTGTTTATGACAACATCAAAACAAAACAAGAGAACTGAACCAAACATTTTATTAAAGTGCCATTGAGTTTATTATTGATCCCTTTTATTAATCAACGTAGTTCAACAACTGACCCCTCCCCTTTAGATGACCCCTCCCCTTTAGATGACCCCTCCCCTTTAAATGACCCCTCCCCTTTAAATGACCCCTCCCCTTTAAATGACTCCTCCTTCAGATTACTCCTCCTCCTTGAGATGACCCCTCCCCTTTAAATGACTCCTCCCCTTTAGATGACCCCTCCTCTTTAAATGACCCCTCCCCTTTAGATGACCCCTCCCCTTTAAATGACTCCTCCTTCAGATTACTCCTCCTCCTTGAGATGACTCCTCCCCTTTAAATGACTCCTCCTCGTTAAGATGACTCCTCCTCCTCTTCAGTAGACTCCTCCTCCTTGAGAGGCCGCCTCCTCCTCCTCAGCCTCCCTCCTGCAGACCTCATACAGGCGAAAGGAGGCGAAGGCGGTGGCGAGCAGACAGGAAGCTCCGAGGATCAACCACCAGCTGAAGGAGGAGAAGGAGGCTCCCTGCAGGAGGAGGAGGATAAATCAGGTTGAGCAGTGGAATGTTTGAGTCTGAAAGTCTTGTGAAAGCAGGAATTCCTATGAACCAATAATCAATCATCAGGTTAACTGTGATCTAAATGCTAATGCTAATGCTTCCCGTGCTAACTGCCTCAGTGCAAATGCTAAAGCTAACAGACGTTACCTTGACGATGCTGTAAAGTCCAAAGCAGACGAGGACGACCAATGACAGGATCTGAACACACAGAGGAGGAGAGGAGCCCTGCGACATGATTGGTCCTTTTAAGCAGCAAACAGCCAATCAGAGCGCTCCTCTTCAGCTTTAAGACGTAAGTAAAAAATGAAACGTAAATAAACCGTAAAAAACCACAACATTTAAGACAGAGACATTCTTACAATAAAATCCAAAAGCAGAATCTGTGATCATGTGAAAAATGGTTCCAAAGAAAGCAAAAAGATAAATAATCACTAACGTTCAGGAAGTGGAGAGGATCGACCGACTCTAATCAAAGGAGTCGGCCTGAACTCGTAAAGCCGTGAAACGGAGCCGAGTGAGGAGCTGCAGCGTTTATATGTGCAGCTCTAATCCTGAACTCTGAGTCCATCAGCTGATTAACACTGAACGACTTTAATGATGGAACTTAAAGAAACGAGACGGAAAATAAACTGAAAACTACTGAAGGTGAATGAAAACGTACGATTCAGTTAATATATATGAGGCTCCTCTCAGTCCTCGCTAGTCATTACTGTCTGACCAGCTGAGCTACTTCATTAACAAATACAGTGTTACTAATCAATCGCTGATTATTGATTTGTAATTGACGACGTTTCCAGTTGCAGTGATTTTTCTGGCTATGCTTCAGTGACAGACTTAAAGAACGGATGAAAGTCGTGTTTCTGTCGACGCTGCGTTCTTCCAATCGGATCAGCAGCTCATCCTCCACTCGCTTTAATTAATCTGGAGGAGAACACAGAACGTCAGGGATCAATCAGAGCTGATCGGTTATTGATCCGCAGGTCCACCTGAAGGTCTGGTACTTGATTTGGTTTTATCTGATTCAGCAGCAAAACTGAAATCACCCAAATGTCTCAAACCAGAGAAAGTTTAAGGGCCTGAAACTGGAGAACCTCGACTTTAAACCGGAGAACCTCGACTTTAAACTGGAGAACCTCCACTTTAAACCGGAGAACCTCGACTTTAAACTGGAGAACCTCCACTTTAAACCGGAGAACCTCGACTTTTAACCGGAGAACCTCGACTTTAAACCGGAGAACCTCGACTTTTAACCG
>NW_007580295.1:26243-32846 GCF_000690725.1 Stegastes partitus | reverse complement strand
CTTTAAACTGGAGAACCTCGACTTTAAACTGGAGAACCTCGTCTTTTAACTGGAGAACCTCAGTGTTTAAAGGTGAGAACAGCAGCTTCAGTGTCATTAATTTTAAAACCAAATAAACAAACATTTTATATCCGACCATCCGTCAGTTTTTAGTTTCTGTTTCATCAAAGTAAACTCGTCGCTGGCAGTGAAGGAAAAGGAGCAACAGCAAAGCAGGAAGTTCAGATGAGACGCAGAGGGGAGGGAGGGGTAAGGAGGTCGTCTCCACGGCAACACAACAACAACAACACAGAGACACAAAGAAGAAGAAGCCAGCAGAGGACAACCGGAGGGAGGAAGACGGAGGACGAGGTGAGTCTGCAGGTGAGGAGGAAACGCTGGCTTCATTTCCCAGCAGCTCACAGATTCAGACACAGCAGACTTCTGAACGACAGGCTGACGCTCAGAAAGGATCGTTTTACTGTTGATCCATTGAAACTGTTCTCAGCAGCTGATGTGAGGCCAAACATGGTGCCGGTTTGCCCTGAATTCTGCCTGTCAGGCGACACGTCAGCCTAAACCCTCAGTCGGTCTGTCAGGAAGTCGAGGAATGAAACAGAACAAAATGTCGCCTCGTAGAGTTTTTATCTGGTATTTGTTGAACAATTTACAATGTCACAGCTAATAACTTGTAAAATCTCAGAAAAAAAGTTTTCATTTATTTGTTTACCAGTGAAAAAAAAAAGACACCTAAACTGTAAAAGAAAAAGTCCTCATCCCAAACCCATAGTTTTACTAAAAGCATTTTGTTGAGTTTGACAGTAAGAAAGTGTTTAGACACAGAGTCTTTGTTCTACAGATATTTTACTCTTGACGAGTAAATTAAAGCGTTTTTCTCTTTACATGATGTCTTTGATTTAACATGAAAATCTGTAAAAAGAAATGTTCTTCGCATTTCTTAATCCTTAGTATCATTCTTTATTCAAATAACAGCAAATAATTGTGAAGTAACTTGTTTTTGTTATACGATCACACATTCTTAAATAATAAGTGATTATTTGTAAAAGAAAAAAGTTAAATCTTTTGCAGTTCCATCAGATGGTTCCAGTTTTAGTGTTCAGCGTCATCAGCATCACAGTAACGCGGCTCCTGATTGGTTCATGTCTCACACACGTTTCAATGCTTTTTGTGTCTTCAGTAATGATGGCCTGTTTCCGTGGCAACCGGGAGGAATTTTATGGAGAAGTGCTCCTATTGGACGAGAGGAAGCTGACGCTGACGGGCATCAAGGTGAGCGAGGACTTCCTGGTGCATTTTACTGGTTCCACTTCCTGGTTCATCCTTTTCTCTCTCTCTGGTCGTGCGAACGCAGAAGTCCTCGAAGGCGGCGGCCATCTTGCATCAGGTGTTTTCTCACCTGAGCGTGGACGAAGTGCAGTTCTTCGGTTTGAGGTTCTGTGACGACAAGCAGCAGACGGTGAGAAAACAGAAGCTCTTGAACTCATTCAGCTGCAGTGAGTTCAACGACCTGTTCAATGACCTGAAGGCGGCAGGTCGACCCGACTGGTCGCACTGACGAGTTTTACTGACTTCCTTCTTCACTGCACTCTGCTGACGTGATTGTTGATGAGAGTCGGTGAAGGACGGAGCTCCGTGTCTGAGCCACAGTCAGGTTCATCTCATGGATCTCTCTGTTGGACTGAAGCCACTTTGATGGATTCTATCAACATAAAATCACATTTTGTTCTTTAAACCAGGGACCTCCAGCTCCGGTCCTCGTGAGCTGCTGTCCTGCAGGTTCTAGATGTTACTGCAACACATCTGACTCACTTTAGTGGATCATGAACAGCTTGTGTAGAACTTGACAACAAGCTGCTGGAGATCCATTCATGTGGGTCAGGTGTGCTGCAGTACGGAGACGTCTAGAACCTGCAGGACAGCAGCTCATGAGGACCAGAGCTGGAGGTCCCTGGTTTAAAGGGTGTTTTCATTTCATCAAAAGTACAACAATAACTTCCTCAGCTCATTTATCTCTGAGCCTTAAACAGTTTTCTGTGAGCAGAGTCACAGAGTAAAGAAAAGCTAAGTGTGATGTAAAAGATCCTGTTTTTCATTTTGTGTCTGAGGAAAGCAAATACTTCAGCCGGAGAAATGGAACGTTTCCAGTTGACTTCCCTTAAAAATGAATTAGCAGCGATCGCTAACTTAAACTAGTGGCATTAAAGTAACCCGTGAACTCTCTTCTGTCAGAGGATTAGTTGTTGTTCTAGTTGTAATTATTTAGATCAGGGGTGGGCAACCCGCGGCTCCAGAGCCGCATGCGGCCCTTTCATCCCTCTGCTGCGGCTCCTTGTGGCTTTGGGAAATAAATAATCCATCCATCCATTATCTATACACCGCCTAATCCTCACTAGGGTCGCGGGGGGGCTGGAGTCTATCCCAGCCGACTTAGGGCGAAAAATTAGTATTTTAATTTTAATATATTTATTTTAGTTCGTTAGTTTTTAAAATGTAATTCTAAATTTTAAGATTTTTGGGAACTTGTAACATTAAAATAAAACGTGTTTAATTTTTTTGTTGCTCAAAATATGCGTCACACCCACCGGCATGCACAGTGTTATTAACCGGATAACGTTCTCGCTAAATCTGGCAACTTTCCAAATCCTCTTGGCGACTTCTTTTTTTTTTTTTTTTGCCAAAAGCGACTAGCGACAAATCTGGAGACTCTTCTGGTGTTTTGGAGACTCTGACGTGATAACACGTATCGTTGTGCCGTTCCTGTCCTCAGCGAGCAGCGGTGCTGCCGTGAGCTCCTCCGTCCCAAAGAGCTCACAGGCGGTCAGCAGTCTGCTCAGCAGTCCAGCTGCAGGCAGCAGGACGACCAGACGACATTTTCACTTTGCTGGTGGATAATTTAAGATCAGCTTTTTATTTCATATATACAAGGAGGACACAAATAGACGTTGAATATTTTATTGGATAGCGTCGAGTTCAAAATGTTTTTGTTGCAGAAATAAAATTGTTTTCTCTGTAGCAGTTCACTGATTTCATAAATGCAACACACTATAGTTTTTTATACATAGCATAAAGGTAAAAACAATTTATACAGTATTATCTTCATTTTAGATGTCAAAAGGGTTTTGTGGCTCCCGGTGTTTTCTTTTCCGTGTGAAACGGGTCCAAACGGCTCTTTGAGTGTTGAAGGTTGCCGACCCCTGATTTAGATCGTTATGAGCAGGAGCACCAGGTTCCATCCTGTCTCTGTGAAGGTTTAACTCTCTGGCAGTGCATTCTGGG
Source organism: Stegastes partitus (assembly GCF_000690725.1). Lineage (NCBI taxonomy): Eukaryota > Metazoa > Chordata > Actinopteri > Pomacentridae > Stegastes > Stegastes partitus. Next base: position 29,570 of record NW_007580295.1, on the reverse strand, counting down.
TAATCTGCTCATCTTCTAGTTTTGTTCCCTATAAACTTAATTTAATGAGTTGAGTGAACCATCAGCTCTTCTTTCATTCATTCATTCATTCATTCATTCATTCATTCATTCTTTCATTCATTCATTCATTCATTCATTCATTCAACTTTAAGGCAAAGCAGCTTCAGATGCAAAAACAATGTTTTAAACGTCTAAAATGGTTCTTCTGGTGGATTAATGGTAGCAGCTGGACCTGCTGGAGTTCCTTGAAGACGTTCCACCTTCATCCAAGAGGCTTCATCAACTCTGACTGACTGGTTGGGAGTTCCACATCCTGATATCCTGAAGGAGACATTAACACCTGAGTTTGGGTTTTAATTGGGGTTTGTTGCTCCTCCCCCTCGTTATGCTTCCTGGGGAGAGTTCAGTCCTCAGATCTCTCCCCAGGAAGATGAACCCACATCCACACCGAGCCACAGAGACCCTAACGAACCCCACTGTGTCAGGGGGAGCACTAACGACCCACATAACGAGGGGGAGGAGCAACAAACCCCCAATTAAAACCCAAACTCAGGTGTTAACGTCTCCTTCAGGATATCAGTATGTGGAACTCCCAACCAGTCAGTCAGAGCTGATGAAGCCTCTTGGATGAAGGTGGAACGTCTTCAAGGAACTCAAGCAGGTCCAGCTGCTACCATTCATCAACCAGAAGGACCATGAGCTGGAGGACTGAGGATCTTCACAGACACGTCTAAAATGGTCTGAAAATTCCAATTAAACACTTTTAGTTGAATTAACTAGACCTGAACAAGCTGATGTGTTTGGATGAGGTGAACTAGAGGAGATGAGCTGATGTGACTGAACTCCTTGATGCTGCTTCACAGTCGTTTGTTTCTTTCAGCACTGGTTGGATCCTTCAAAGACTCTTTCACAGCATCGAGTCCTCGGTGAGTCTCAGCAGCATCTTCAACTAAATGACCTGTTTTCACTTCATCCATAATAATGATGACGTGATGATGACGAATGAGGATTTTGTTTTCACCTGAGAGGCTTTTCAAACTGGATTAAATAGTTTATTTGTGTGTGTTTGTCCCAGTCGGGCCTCCGTACATTTTCTACTTTGGAGTCAAGTTTTATGTTGAAGATCCGACGAAGCTGAAGGAAGAACCAACTCGGTACCGTTGGCTTTCCCTTCATACCTGCTATAAGTAGAACTGCTTTAGAATGTTTCCATCTTATCGTGTTTAATCGTTTTGACGTCTTATCTCATGACTGTGCGTGTATTTGTACAACCAGAGTGAAGTATTTCTGTAGAACGTGTCGTATTTGAACCCAAACTGTGAGATTTTCTTCAACGCGACCAAACTGAAGCCGTCAGTGTTTCCATCGACCTGCCCTCAGAACGCTCCAGACAGCTGCCTCCTGTTAGATTCATCATCAAACAGCTGGAGTCACCTGAGGAAAGCTCACCTGAGCGGTCCGAGGACAGAATCCCATCCACGGGTCAGTCTGCGGGTCGGAACACGCTCTGAAGCCCAAGACCTCAGTGATCAAAGTGTGGCGATCCTGTAAACATCTCTACAGGTTTAGATGTTCCTCTGAAACAGAAGAAGACCAGAACCAGCAGAACTCTTCATCGGAGACCAAGAACCTGGCCGTCTTTAGCTTCACAGGTTCTGTGCAGAGATGAAGGTGCTGGAAGATCAACCACCAACCAGGTGTTTATGTACAGAGACACGACCAGCCCTGATGCAGCATGGAGGTGGCATCATCATGCTGTGGCTGCCGTCGATCGCTCAGCAAACAGCCGATCCAACACTGGAGGAGCTTCAGGACAAGTCTGTGACCCGACAGAACATCTGAGACCAAACCAGAAGATTGGAAGCTGCTGACAAAGAACCTTCTGGAGTCCTCGTTCAGGCTCTGAGATTTCAGTTCCTGGTTTTTAACACATTTGCTAAAAACACGTTTTAACTTCTGTGTTACTGAGTGTTGATGTAGAAAGAGTCTGGACTCGTCCAGAAGTCTATTAATGATACATGTGTAGTAAAGCCAGGTGTGTGCTGCGTCAGGTGTCAGTTCTACCTGCAGGTTCGTCAGGACGTCCGGCGAGGTCGCCTGCTATGCCCCGCCCACCTCCGCCCACGACTGGACGCTCTGATGCTGCAGGGTGACAAACTTTAATACCATCGGACGAATGTTTCATTTCCTCCTGAGCAGAAAAAGGATTCGTGTCCCAGAAGAATTCAGAATAAACGATGTTCAGATTCATTGATCAGATATTATATTTATATTATATATTATATATTATATATTATATACTGTATATTTATATATATTATGTATTATTCATGAATCAGAGCGACGGAGAGTTTACTGGTTTTCATTTGTTGTTCCAGCGGAGCGAGGAGACCTCAGCGAGGACGAGATGTCAGACTCAGAGGAGAAGCAGGAAGTTCAACTCATCTATAAAACACTGAGGTGATCAGGAAATGAAACGTGATCAATAATCAATCAGTAAATAAATCAGGCCAAAACAAAACTGAAATAAGAGAAACAGTTGATTTTAAGGAGAATAACGAACACGAGGCCTGATGTTACAAGGAGCACAGTGCTGATTGATTGATTGATTGATTGATTGATTGATTGATTGATTGATTGATTGATCGATCACTGACTCTCTCTGTGTTCCGTTGTCCAGTGGGGTCTCTCGCTCTCAGGCCCAGAGTCTGGTTCTGTCTCTCTGCAGCTCTCTGCAGATGTACGGAGTCTCTCTGTTCGCCGCCTACGTAAGATCACCGATCAACACCGTCAGCACCTGCTTATCAATCACACACCTATTTAATTATTAATGCCTCTTTACTCCCATGATGCCTTGCAGGGCGAGAACCAGACTGAGTACTTCCTGGGTCCAACTCCAGTGGGCGTGGTCATCTACAAGAACAAAGAGCTGGTGGGAAAATATTTCTGGTAGGAGTGAGACTTCTGACTGACTCACCTCATGCTTCCTGTCATGTGACCTGTCATGTGACCTGTCATGTGACTTCAGACATGTTTTCTTCAGGCCACGGATCACCAAACTTCACTTCAAAGACGAGATGTTTGAGCTCAGCGTGTTAGGCAAAAATGTGAGTTTCTATTGGCTAACTGAAGCTAACGCTAATGCTAACGCTAATGCGAATGCTAATAAATAACGAACGTCATCTCAAACTGTTTTTATGTTTCAGGGTTCAGAGACGTCGTTCTTCTTTCAGACATCAGATCGATGTGACTGTAAACGTCTGTGGAGGTGCTGTGTCGAACATCACACCTTCTACAGGTAACACACACACACACACACACACACAC
>NW_007580295.1:16530-18861 GCF_000690725.1 Stegastes partitus | reverse complement strand
TGGATCATGTGGTGGATCATGTGGTGGATCATGTGGTGGATCACATAATAGATCATGTGATGCAGTTTGTCCTGTGCCTGCAGGTCTGGGGGCAGGGCTGAGCTCGACCAGGGGAGGCCCAGTGCACCATGGGAGAACAGCGGCGCCACGAGGTACAACAACCAATATGATGGGAATCATCACCACAGCTAGAAATGACCTGCATGTGTATTAATGTAATCTGATTACTGTGTGTAATCTGATTACTGGTGGTTGTTCCAGTGGCCTGTTCAACCCAAAGTTTCCTCCAAACACCAAAGAAGAAGAACAAGATGGTTGGCGACCCCAGAGGTGAGACAGACAGACGGACAGGTGAGTCATCACCAGATGGTCAGCTGATCTCTGTTTGTGTTTCAGGCGCAGCAGAAGTCTAGATGGAGATCGACCAATCAGAGCGCAGAGGAGAAGGTGACTCCTGTTTTCATTGTTAAACAGCAGCTGAGACTGTAAGCGGTGAAAACGTTTAATACAGATGTTTGACTTTGACCAGCAGGACTCGTTCCCGTGGCAACACAAGCAGCGGCAGCGAATCAGAGAAGAGTAACAGCGAGCGGCGGAGACGGAGAACAAAGAGCCGGTAATCAAAGTGTGACGCACCGTTGTTGACTTCCTGTCTGTAAATTCTACAATTACTTTCTGTTTCCATCTAGAGGTCGCCATGGTGACGGGGGCCCTGACTCCACCTCCCGCTGCCGTGCCACATCGTAAGGACAACACCCTGCTAATGCTAATGCTAACAATTTAAATTTCAGTAGATTATACCAGAATGCTGATACTGCAACCTGTACCGTCAGCCTGTCAGCTATCAGTGGCTAATGCTAACGTTAATGCTGTGTCTTTGTAGACACAGTCCGGACGCCCGCACATGGAAACACATCCAGTGAGTTAAGACACAGTACACTTAGTACAGGCTATATATGCAGTACTCTGTACACAGTACACATAGTACACAATTTGTACGCAGTACTCTACACACAGTACACATAGTACACATTGTATACGCAGTACTCTGTACACAGTACATAGTACACATGGTACACACTGTATATGCAGTACTCTGTACACAGTACACATAGTACACACTGTATATGCAGTACTCTGTACACAGTACACAGTATTCCAGCCTTCCAATGGTGATTGGATGTGTAACAGGAAGCAGCTGGTGGAGCCTGATGGTGTGACTGACAGACAGACGGAGGAAATACCTTATAAGGAAGTGAGGTAAGGAAGAAAGGAAGGAAGAAAGGAAGGAAGGAAGGAATTAGGGAGGAGGTGAAGGCAGAATGAAGGACACTTGTCTGTATCCTACAGAGTGCCAGGGGAGCCAATCAGATCACGACGTTCTCCCAGGGGGCGACGACATCAGGGGTGGGCGTCGGCCTCAGAGCTGCAGTAGGTGTCAGTCAGTGATGTCATCGGGGGGCGGGGCCGTTTGCTGCACTTCATTTTGACTCCATTTCCTGTTTGTGTTTCAGGTCAAAGATGGTCCCGCCTCTTCCTGTTACCACGACAACAGACACTACCTGTCATGTCCCCACCAGTCACTGAGGCAGCTGCGGACTGTTCTCTACCCATAATGCACCTGTTCTCTGGTCTACATGTCTGTCATATAAAACATTTCCTCTGGTGTTCAGAAGCATCACAGCGATTTGAAATAAAACCTGATCTCTGCTTGTCACTGAGATTCTTTGGAGTCCTTTTGTGTCTCTTGTGTCTCTGTGGTTTGTTGTGGGTACATATCGTAGATCTTGGTCCTCAGGCTGCTCTGACAGGTAGTTGAAGCTTCTGGATAAATCCAGGTGCAGAGTTTCGGTATGTAGCTGCAGGTGTGTGTGCCGTCGGGTCGTCGGGTCAAGTGGAGCGTGAGCTGGTCGGAGTACTGACACTCTGGAGGACTGACTGAACATCTGCAGCTCAGATCCAGTCCAAGCGTTCATGTTGAAACAGCCGCCATAGACGGATGTTGTCCAGCAGCAGCGGCAGCATGTGATTGGTTGTCAGGCAGCCAGAGACAGTGTGTCCTCAGAAACAGCTGACGGCAGGTCAACAGCAGCTCCAGGACGTTCCTGAGTTCAGAGCAGTTCACACATACAACCTGAACTAAGCTTCTGCTGGGCCTCAGTAGACCGGATCGCTCGGTTCAGACCAAATGAAACGTGTGAAAGCTGAGACGAGATGTTCTGACCAAGTTTGTTTCAAACATTCAACACTTTCTGCAGCTTGATGTTCATGTGTTTGGTCACATGGCTGTTACTGAACGTTCAGCCTGAGCGAGCTGGTTCTGCTTCAGGG